>NC_056746.1:1109766897-1110049397 GCF_019279795.1 Protopterus annectens | reverse complement strand
TATATAAGAAGCAGGGGGAGTAGGGGTATGGGGGGGACATATACATGTCACCCATAGACAACTTCTGCTTCTCAAACAGCTGGAATTTTATGCCCAATGCAGTCTCACTTTCATTTCCAAACTAAACAGAAACATTTACCCTAAATCTCTTATTCATTTGATCATTAAGACGTGTAAGTAACATCTCCAGCCCACATAGCTTTTTGAGAACAATATATGCGTGTATGTTTCTGTTTCATTTCTTTTCTTTCATTTTTCATGCTTGCATGTGAATTATATGAAGTTTTTTATTTCACATCATATGGTCCGCTAATGATGAAATTCTGTATTAGATATCCCCTAAGTCAAACACATTTGTATTTGGCACTTTAGCTGTGGCCTTATGCCATAATTTTGCCACTAACCAAATACATGTAAGTGCAATATAGATTATCTGTTTTCTTCTGTCTTCTGTTTTTCTTACTCTACTTTATATGACACTCGCACCATTTAATAGTAAGAAAGGTGTATATAGTGCTGATTATGGTTATTATTAGTAGTAGTAGTAAGTAACATGGATCTCTTTTGAAAATGGATGTAATTTTCAGCTGATCTAGGTTGCTAGAATAGAAAATGGACTAACAGCTGCTCACCACACACAGGCAACACCCACTTCCACACAAAAAGAAATCACAATTGAAAACATACTTGTTTCTTCTATGCTTGCATCAAGGAAAATTGAATAGTAAGATAAAAATTAATATAAAATACAGGGACCACACTGTTGGCATTCCAAGGTCCTTAGGAATCTGTTCAAGGGCTGGCAGACTCCCTGACACAAGCCATTTCACTCACCAATCCACAGCTGACGGAGGTCTAGAATACAACAAGACAGGCACCCCTATGACCTTTAGCATATCAGTAATGGCAAGGAAACAAAATTGTCAGGAAGGACAGGTTTAATGCTCATCAGGGAAGTATTAGGAGTTTGTTGCTAGAAAGACTTGTCAGAGAAACAATTGTATGACTGGTATGGAGGAGAATTGAGAGGGGACTATAGCAGATGTCATCTAGCTGGATTTCTCTAAGGCCTTCACTTAACCCTGCATAGATGGTTGCTGATAAAACAGAAGCAGGTGAGGACATTGCCAGGACTAATGAAATGGATTGCTGCATGGATGAAATGTAAGACAGAGATTTATGGTGGCAGGCACAACAGTGGTTGCTAGGGGAGATGGTATAAGAAAGGACGTGAAAAGGCTGCCCATGTGGGTAAAAAGGAGGCAGTTGAGGTTCAATACAGACAAATACAAAGTACTGCACAAGGGCCATAACAGCGATACTATGAAGCATCAGCTGGAGGCAGTAGCATAGCAAGGGTGGAGCAAATGGGGCAGTTGCCCTGGGTGCAAAGAGTTAGGGGGCATGGTGTGGAGTTCCCACATTCTTTATATTTTTTTCAGAACTAAAATGTTGGTACAATTGTGCTTCAGAAGTTCTCTTTTTTATTTCTGTTCACTTGAAGAGTTGTGGGGGTATGGATTTGTAGGAAGTTGATGTAGGAAGTGCATGAATAGCTGATGGGGTGGGGTGCTACTTGAGGGGACCAGAACCCGGCCCCAGATGATCCAGCTATGGCTCTGACTGGAGAGGTTGGGATTGATGGCAAGAGAGCAGGAAAAAGATTGTTTGATCAAAGTGAACCAGACAAACAGGAGCAGAATGAGTGGGTATTTTCAGAACCACACCAGATGCTGAGTTGCACCCTCAGGCTATAATCTCAAAAAACAACAGAAGAAATGCTTCTTGCTGTACTTGGTCATGATCAGGATGCATTTCAAGCTGCCATGAGGTGCCGTTTGTCCTGGAGACATAGTAAAAGTGCACACATGCAGAACAATATAAAAAACACCACCATACAACCTTACAATCCAAGTCATTAATGATCTAGCAACTAGAGTCTTACAAAAGGAAACTTACATGTGAACTTTTGCTTGTGTAGCTATTCAAGCCAGGAAAAGGACATCATCTGCTCATCACCCATGGTTATATCTCCTGTACCTGACACAGGTCACGTTTGCATCATCTTTAACTTAAGTGTAAAATGAAATTTGCTCATAAGTTCATAGGTAAGTACCAGGCTATCTGCCCTTGTGAAGCATTTAATCCTAACTAATTTTCCTTTTGGTGCTTGAATGAACTTATCCCATTAGATGTTAGATTGTCCTTACCCACATATTATCCCTAGTGAAAATAACTAAGACCACACCCATGCAGGGAATAAAGCATTTAGGCATTGTGTCTGTCCATTAGTAGTACAGTGGGCAGTCCTGACATAATTATTCTATTACTGATCCATAGATCCAAGCTATGCTTGAATATGAACAGCAATGAGCTTTATTTTATGTGGATGGAGAGTCTGTTTCAGAGCAGTGGTATACTCTGTGAGATATAACTTTCCACCAAACTGTTCTGTTCAGGTTTAGATCCCTATACTATGTCTGATGCCATTTAACGTGTTGATGTGCAGTAGGTCCATCAGTATTGGGTCAGAGGATGCCTTGTATGCCAGACACTGGTTATCTCTTAACAGTCTGTAAGATACTGAGCACAGTGACAGGGTTTTGAGGCAGTCCATTTGGGACATATTGTTTAGGCTTTGTATCCTTTTAGTAAGCTATCTCTGTGAGTAATTCAGTTGTTGCATGTGTTTGAACAGAGAGATGCCAAAGGGGGCATTATACTCACTGATTGGTCTAATGAGGGCTCAGTAATGGAGAACAATGGGATCTCCAGATCTAGATGTAATCCTTTTGTCTATAAGCTGTGCAGTAAAGAAGGACTTAGTTACGACAGTTGACATATGTTAGTTGAAGGTTTGGTCACTGTCCACATAAGTTCCCAAATCCTGAGCAGCTGGGTCAATTCTTAGGGGTATATTGTGACTATGGTAGTTCCCCAGTATAGATGACTTCCCAAAGGTTACAATAATGCAGTTTTTGGCATTTAATATTGTTGGAAAAGCCTGGAATCTCCTCCCCAGTGAACTCTCCTCACTTCCCTCACTATCCTGCTTCAAAAACAAATTGAAAGTGTTCCTCAGAACTCACTGGTTATGCCCCTGTACTAAGCCTGACTAGTTTATGTGTCTCTTAATACTTTGCTCCTCCTACCCCTTCTATTCATTAACTGTAAGTCCTTCCTTATTAACCATTATACTATCTGCCTCTAGAATATCTTGATTGTACTAACATGCTATGTTATGCCTGTATTCTGCACTCTGCTAAATTTACTCTGATAACCTGTAATATGTATTGTAAATAGGATTATTCTGCACTGCTACATTTACTGTGATAACCTGTAATATGTTTTGTAAATAGGATTTTTTTTTGTTTTGTTTAATGTTTCCTTATTTGTTATTATGTTAATTTCATTGTTCTTGGAGCTTATCTCCCCGGGCCTCTACTGAAAATGGACATGTATCCAGTTGGACTAGCCCGGTCAACAAATGTAAAATAAAATAAATAATAAAATAAATAAAATTTAGTTTCGGTCCATCATTCTGGCATCAGCTATTTCTTTGGTACAAACCTTCCTGCAGGATGGCTAAGTCACATGGGGATTCAATAACTAGCCCCAGCTCACACTCATCTGCAAACTTAGTCAGCCTTAGCCCTTTGATATTGGCCGTTACTTCAGAGAAGTAGATGCTAAATGGAACAGCTCCTAGCATCGAATCATGTGACTCCACTGGTGACCGATCTGTTTGTGTGGGTAGCTTCCCATATTTTGGTCTCCTGCATCCTATCTGTGAACCAGTTGACAATCCAATGGGTTACATAAGGGTTTATTCTCAGATTACGTAGCTTTTCTACAATGCTGAGTTAGGGATTGTGTCAAAAACTTAGGCCAGTTTGAAATATGTGGTGTGACCCATTTTACCTTCATCCATTGCTTTGGTGACATTTTCAAAAAAGTCCACTATCCTTCCTAGATTTTATAAATGAAAGCTTCATTAAAATAAATGACATACCTATGATGACAGGCTACAATACTATCATCAGTAATCTAAATAAGTCTGTTTAGGTATTGTATTGTCAGTGAATTCTGTGATATGATTAATTTGATATATTTCTGCATTCATGAATACATACTGGCAAGGTTTAAGAGAACTGCTTCCACTCACTTTACATGAGGGAGTCGGTCATTAGATACATACTTCATGGGTAAAACTAAGGTGTTTCTCTTGAAGTAAAAGGTGATTGCAGATGGGGATCAGGATGGTGAAATTCCTTCATCCACTGTAGTGTAGTGAATTGTTTTTGGTCTAAGGGCTATAATAGTAACAAAATCAGTCATTGTTTACTACTTTTGGGCTACTAAGAATATGCACCCCATAGTCCTTTCTCTAGTCTTCCCATTTTCGTTGGAGGAGAGTGATTCTTTCATCATCTGCTGTCCAGACAGAATATTTTTTTCTCAGCCACTAAGCCCAACTTGTAATACTTTGTGATGACCACATGATGACTACCATCTTTTTTCCTTAGAGTCATGTATAAGTGCCTTATTGTCAGCAATAGCCAGTTTTATTACAGCTACACTTGACAATTTGTTATGCGATGTGCAATAACTTTATAATTTGTGTAACTGTTCATGAATTCTGCCTTCTGTGTTTAGTTACAATTTTATTCAAACCCTGTTTGGTGTGTTTCCATTATATGATGGCATGAACCCACCTACTCAGGGAAAAAAAAGTTTTCTCTTGAATACTCAATATTTCTACCCTTAAAAAGCTTACCTAATTGATTCATGCATTCATTGTGCCCTTATTTTCTGGCTCAGCCCAGAGATCTTTTTTTTTTTCTTAATTATGTCTGTTTTTGGATTGCCTCTTTTTTATCTATACCATCCTTAGTAACTTCATAATACTAAACCATACATGTTAAATATGCTAAAATTGAAAAAAATGGACCTATTGAAGTACAACAATTTAACATTTGTCTGATTTATAAATACTGATTCTCTTTCACCGCACTATAAAACAGAATTCAGAAAAGGGAATTCCTAATTATTATATGACCCTGGGAAAGCTACTAGCCTGTCCAGATTTTCCCATAGATGTACAATTTGATAGCAGGAAGTCTTCATCAGGGTTGCAGGACAAGTGAAGCTTGATGTGCAAGAGGGATAAAAATGTGTTTTCAGCTGAAGCATGCTGTTTATGTAAAACACAGCAAATAATAAATGCATAAACACACATCTATTTATTTATTTTACGTTGGTTGAGTTAAACATTACTTCTTTTTCAGCAGCGGCCTTGTTACATAAACCCATACTGTGAACACAAAGTATCAGATTTACATTAATAAACTGTATGACCTAACACAAGATGTACAATAACATAATGCATTGCTCAGCAATAATATTCATGTAGGTGATAAATAGAAGATTGAGGTCATACTGCAATAACATATCATGTGAAAACTATTTCCAGTGCTAATTACAATAATATCTAGTGCATGGACATTTTTTGAATATTTCTAAATCTGAACACGTTTTTGATGTAAATTATATATCAAAACTCAGATGATGGGGAAAAGATGAATTTGTTTTAAAACGTCCAACTCTATTTTGAACACGTTTTTGATGTAAATTATATATCAAAACTCAGATGATGGGGAAAAGATTAATTTGTTTTAAAAGGTCCAACTCTATTATTGTTTACAAGATATGTTCAGGAACAACAACTGGTTCAAAATATAAAAAAGCCTACCAGAGAATGAAACATACTAGACATTGTTTGTGATCCTAAAGAAATTACTCTTAGTTTGTCAAGTTTTACCACTACTGGTGTGTAGTTATCATGGGGTTATAAAGGTTAATTTGTTGCTAGATAATTCTTCCAAATTGAAATCTAAACCAATGCACAGAAGGTTAATAACAGATTATATGGAAGCAAAACAGGCACTATGTAAAACTAGATGGAGTGAGGTGTTCAATGGAAGAACTGCAGATGGAATGTGGAAAGTTTTGAAAGAAAAATTGTTTGAATGGAAAAAATGAAAACAATATTTAACATCAGTATCTAGGTGTAGATCAGAGTGTGTGTTGTGACTTTAAGTAGCATTTCAAAGTGAGGGCACTTGCGTATAAATAAAGAGCACGTGCAGGCAGCAGTGCCATTTTGAGTGAACAGCCACGTACATGTATGAATGCAGTCAGTCTGTTTATAAGTTTATTTAAGTTCACATTACTAAGCCTTAATCCTGATGTGTTTGTATGTAATAAAGCTCCTTGAATCAAACCCACAACTGTTCATCTGTTTTATCCTGACCAGAAGAATGACAATGCTGTTAGAAGTGGCATGTCTGAATGGCATGGTGTCAGAACCAGGATGTCTGAGCATCAAGAAGCCAGAAAGAAGTTGAGCCATGAGGTGCACAGTTAGAAATGGAGGTATACAGAGGAATGATTTGTCCCAACCTGCTCAAATGATTGAAAAAAGGTCAGAAACAATTTTCAGGTAATTAAAACTCCCACAAATTATTTATTTTATAAAGAAAATGATATGAAGAATTCACAAAGGACAAAATACATTATTGATTAAACAAAATGTTCAGAACCATGATATTTGATAGAATTATTCAAAATACTTATGAGAGCATTCAGAATTACTTCTGATTTGCATAATGAGCATGTTAAAAGTAAAACAAGCACAAGAAAAGTATGAGTCAAACTAGCATAACAAGTACAATAAAAGGGCAAAACGAGCATGGAAAAGCAAAGTGACTGCATTTTTTTTAGTAAATGGCCACATTTTTTTATATGAGCTACTACTTTGCATTGACTAAACCTATTCAAAGTATACCTAGAGTTGTTCAAAGTATCTCAGAGTGTGCAGTGTTTGCAGTGTGTGTTTTATTACAGTACAATTATTTCAAATAGTTTACTGTGTGCAAAGTACAGTTATTATGCAAAGTGCAGTAATTTCTAGATGTTTCTTGTGCTGTGTACAGTTCATTCTCAAAGCGCAGTTATTTCAAAGTGTTTCTTACACTAAGAGTGGTCTTGCAAAGTACAGTGATCTCATAGTTTTGTTGTGCTACTGAGACTTATTTTGTAAAGAGCAGTTATTTCAAAGAGTCTATTGTGCTATTGAGCATACTTACAAGTTTCCAGAATAAACTTCTCACATATATGTGTGTATGTTCCTACATAATTCCAAGGGTCTTTATTACTGTGTGTTGGCATGGCAGAGGCATTTCACAGACCCAGTCCACTTGTATTTGATCATAATATTGCAGAGAATTGGAAAGTATTTGAGCAGGAATACAATATTTTCATACAAGCAGCTTTTTCTGGCAAAGATGCACATACAAGGGCATTTATTCTGCCTAATCTAGTGGGGTCAGTAGCCATTGAAAGAGGGCGTTCATTTATGTATGCACCAGCAGTATATGCAGGAGAAGATGAAAACCATCATATTGTTGTACAAGCTGAATCAGGGGAGAAGCCTGAGTGCTTGAAATGTAAATTTAGAGAAATGTGTAATGCCCAGACAAATGTTACATTGGGGAGGCACTTATTTCATATAAGAGACCAAAAGCCAGGGGAAACTTTTGCAGCTTATAATACTGACTTGAGAAAGAAAGCTAAAAAATGCAGATTTGGTGATCAGAAAGATGAGTTGATAAAGGGCATGCTTCTGTGTGGTTTTAATAATGCTGCAGTGAGAAAGATTTTGCTTTGAGATAGTGATTTAATGTTGAGCGAAGCCATAGAGATTTGTCAAATACACAAGCTTACAAAAAGGCACACAAATATGCTTACAAGTGATAAGAGCATGGCTTCATCAGCCTGTAGAGCAATCGTAGACAGCATGCAGCATGTGGCTAACAAAAACACGACAAGATTGGCTATACTAGCCCCACATGGGTAACCCATAGCTACTCCGACTTTTTGTAAATAAAAATTATCACCGAACATGAAGAAGTTGTTGTTTAGAACAATTTCCATCAGGTCGGTAACTATTGATATCTCCTCAGGTGGAGCCCCTTCCCTCTGCAATAGGAGACTAACCCATTCTAAACCTAGCTCTTGAGGAATACAGGTATATAGGTCTTTAACATCGACCCTAAAAAAGTTGTAGTCCATCCTAAACTCCAAGTCATTTAGATTTTGAAGAAATGACCACGAATCTTTACATATCTGACTTTGTTTAGTTACATATTTTTGCAAAATTGAATCGACAACTTTTGCACAAACATAGGTGAGTGAACCCCTCCCATCAACTAAAGGTCTCAAAGGAGGGTTGACCTCGCTTTTATGCATCTTGGGAATACCAAAGATACAAGGATATCTAGGATAAGATGTAAACAAATAATTATAGATATTTTGTTCTATTCTTCCTTCAATGAACATATCCTCTATGTAACTCTTAATCTTATTGTATGCTCCATTAACTTCAGATCTAGAGCTTATAGCATAGGCTGGATTGTCCAGTAACGAATACATCCTCTCTTCATAGTCGATGTTATCAAATACTACAAGCCCCCCACCTTTGTCAGGTTTGCAGATACGTATGTTCTGAGATTTTATATAATCCAAACACTGGATTTCAAATACGGTAGTATCAGTATTTCTGATAGACTTCCTATTTTTTAATATCTGTCTAAAGTCCAATTCACAAAGCTGCTCGAAAGTTTGCAATAGTGGGTGTAAAGGAGGATTAAAAGTGCTAGAAATATAGAACTGGTCGTCATCAGAGACATTAGTACTTGCACCCATTATTAATAAAAAATGTAACTTCCTAGTAAACACCTTAAGGTCTATTACAGTCTTAACTAAGTCAAATTTTTGAGCTGGCACATAAGTGTAACCTTTAGACAGAAAATCCACAATATCTAATGGTATACAGGCAGACGAAAAGTTGTAAACTTTAAAATCACCTGTTCCATTAGTGATAATTGTAGGTTGTTTATCTGATCCCCCCTCATCAGATAGACACATAATAATGTCATCAGTCCTAGAGCAAGGTAAAGAAATGTCAGATTGGACATTTTATTTGCAAGACTCGACTCCATTTCTCAGAGGCTTGATCGGCTGGATACCCAACAAAAGGAATTGCGTACGTGTTTGCCTGTTCCAGCTGTTTGACCCGCTTTTGATGGAACTAATCCACACCCTTCTTCCTCGGTGTGTGTTGGCGACCGAGGAAGTGCTAGTGCACTTTCACCAACAAGTGGAATTAAGCGTTGTCCATTGGCTCTGCAGAGGCAAGTTAACATGACAGTACCTATTGATATTTTACTTAATCCGGCTACGAATGCTTTTAGTAATGCTGCTCCTTGTAATACTGCTGCAAATAGAGGAGTTGTGTACGATAATAACGTTATGATTACAAACAAGTCACAACTTTTGCGTACTGATTCTAGTCCAAGGGTTGTGGTTTTGGAGAACCCTGATGCAGTAATTGGTGCGTATACTAACGGAGAACCTTGTACGATCGGGCAGCCAGAAATTAACAAATGGCTGGCTGAGGACTTTTCGTTTTCTGGCATTCCATCTGCTGACATTGGTGACCAGCAATGTGAAAAAGGTAACGATAGTATTAAGAATGACATTGTCTTTAAGCTTAAAACATTGGATGGTTATTTAAAGTTAAAATATTACAACTTGAAATATCATATTTTCGAGAATGTTTGAAGCAGAAAATCGTCCCTAAAGGACTTAGACATTACCAGTATCCAACTGGGCTTGTTGCAAATTCTGATTTTCATAGAGATTTACTAGTTTTATTTGACCATCAGGGTCTTGAGTTATTGGACCTGATGGTTAAGCGTTATAACATTTGGGTGAATGAATTATCTACTAAAGTGACTGAACTTGATAATAGTATTAAAATCGATGAACAATTCCTTAGGTATAAATATGAGTACGCACAAATTTTTTCTAGTATTGACCAGTATTTGGCCAAACTGAAAAATAATAAAGTGAAAAAACTTGATTGTGACATTAAAGCTTACTCTGAAGGGATTGCTTATCCTTTGCCATCGGTGGCTCAAGTTTGGCGGGATCCTTTAATAGGTGATGTTTCAGTAACCGAGAATAATGTTGTTCTTGGTAATCAACAACAATGTGGGGACTTTAGGGGTCAAGCTAATGAAACAAATTGTCAACAAGTACCTCGACGGATGAATACCAACTATGATAACCAACCTGAGCTAAGGAGAAGTGAAAGATTACAGCATCTTCATGCAAATAATAATAACACCAGTATGAGTAATAAGCATAATGAAAATTTTCAATCCGCCAATTATATGGGTGCGAAACCAAAACAACAGAAGAATTACCAACCGGTAACCGGAACAACCACAAAACTTGAACATGAATAACTTGTGTATACCAGTTGATAATCACCTATCTGACATTTCTTTACCTTGCTCTAGGACTGATGACATTATTATGTGTCTATCTGATGAGGGGGGAACAGATACACAACCTACAATTATCACTAATGGGACAGGTGATTTCAAAGTTTACAACTTTTCGTCTGCCTGTATACCATTAGATATTGTGGATTTTCTGTCTAAAGGTTACACTTATGTGCCAGCTCAAAAATTTGACTTAGTTAAGACTGTAATAGACCTTAGGGTGTTTACTAGGAAGTTACATTTTTTATTAATAATGGGTGCAAGTACTAATGTCTCTGATGGCGACCAGTTCTATATTTCTAGCACTTTTAATCCTCCTTTACACCCACTATTGCAAACTTTCGAGCAGCTTTGTGAATTGGACTTTAGACAGATATTAAAAAATAGGAAGTCTATCAGAAATACTGATACTACCGTATTTGAAATCCAGTGTTTGGATTACATAAAATCTCAGAACATACGTATCTGCAAACCTGACAAAGGTGGGGGGCTTGTAGTATTTGATAACATCGACTATGAAGAGAGGATGTATTCATTACTGGACAATCCAGCCTATGCTATAAGCTCTAGATCTGAAGTTAATGGAGCATACAATAAGATTAAGAGTTACATAGAGGATATGTTCATTGAAGGAAGAATAGAACAAAATATCTATAATTATTTGTTTACATCTTATCCTAGATATCCTTGTATCTTTGGTATTCCCAAGATACATAAAAGCGAGGTCAACCCTCCTTTGAGGCCTTTAGTTGATGGGAGGGGTTCACCCACCTATGTTTGTGCAAAAGTTGTCGATTCAATTTTGCAAAAATATGTAACCAAACAAAGTCAGATATGTAAAGATTTGTGGTAATTTCTTCAAAATCTAAACGACTTGGAGTTTAGGATGGATTACAACTTTTTTACGGTCTATGTTAAAGACCTATATACCTGTATTCCCCAAGAGCCAGGTTTAGAATGGGTTAGTCTCCTATTGCAGAGGGAAGGGGCTCCACCTGAGGAGATATCAATAGTTACCGACCTGATGGAAATTGTTCTAAACAACTTCTTCATGTTCGGTGATAATTTTTATTTACAAAAAGTCGGAGTAGCTATGGGTTCCCCATGTGGGGCTAGTATAGCCAATCTTGTTATGGCATATTGGGAGGCAGAATATGTCTTTAACAATTCTGGGCTCAAGGAGAAAATAGTATATTATACCCACTTTTTGGATGATATCTTTATTCTCCTCAAAGGTGATGTAGTCAACAGTAATTCTATATTACAAACATTCAATGAATCCACGCAATTCTTGCAATTTACAGCTTCTTTTAATACAGAATCTATAGCATTTTTGGATGTATGGCTCACAAAGAATAGGGAATTAGGTATTATTACAGTCACTATTTATAGGATAAGAACTTATTCCAATTCCTTTTTGCACTTTACAAGTTGCCATCCATACTATCAAAAACGTTCTGTTATTAAAGGACAACTTGTGCGAGCAGCACGAATTGTGAGTGAGGATAGGGACTTTGTGCATGAATGCCAAGTTTTAAAATCAATGTTTTTGCACAGAAGTTATCCGGCTACCTTATTAGACGATTTAATAAATGAGGTTCAGTTTAAAAGATCAAATGGTATATACCAACCTTTGTTGCGTATTAAGCAAATACCCATTGTTGAAAATAGGGTTGAAAGTATGGATAATTTTCCAATAGTTGGGCACGAAATTGACACACAGAAGGTCCCCAGCTTGATAACTACATACAACATATATAGTCGGTCGTGTTTTGAGGTAATCAAGAAGAATTGGGAATTATTTGGTATTAATCATAATATCTGTGTCAAATTGGGGGGTGGCTCAAGTGTTACATATAAGGGAGGTTATAATCTTAAAAACTTACTTGAACGTCAACAAAGGGTACCTCCTAAAATTACTGGCATGTTTAAATGCCAAGACTGTAATTATTGTAAATTTGCGGACAATCTATATTCACTGATGATTAATGGCCAGCATATTAAATTTAAAGCTAGATTTAACTGCAATACTAGAATGGTTGTTTATGTAGCTAAATGCCAAAGGTGCCCCGCATTTTATGTGGGCAAAACGGAGTGTAAACTCCGTGAAAGGATGTATGAACATCAATAAGATATTAGTAGAATGAAATTAGACAGTGCACTTGCCAAACATATTCTAAAGTGTAGTAATCATAGCTTTAAATTTGCAGTCATTGACCAGGTTAATCAAACTAAAAGAGGGGGTCCAGCTTGTTTGCAGTTGGAAGAATTGGAGTTAGAATGGCAAATAAGGCTTAATGCTTATAATTTTCCTGGTCTAAATGAATCCTGCTCAATTGCTAGTGTATTAAAACTCAAGAGCTTGAAACGCTGATGATGCCCTTATGTTTACAAACTTGTTTTATTTATTATTATTATTATCACTATTTTTTCTTTTTTCATGTGCATGGTTTTAAAGGGTTCTACCAACTGTTGGCTTTATGGAGTCATAGGTTATACAGATACATATGTTTGCATTAAGCACTATTGTACATTGTTAGTTTATCTACATAATGTACGCTATATCATTCTTAATATACATAAAGTGTATAATCTGATATTATATGAATACATATGTAGCTATAATATTTTAGTTTAGGTTAGTTACTATTAAGTGGTAGCTTATATATATATACTTTTAGAGTAAAGAGTTCATTATATGTCATTCTGAGCTACTTATATAACTGTAGCTTTAAGAAAAAGAAAGGTGGGTTATTTGAAATTTTAATTGAAAACTTGATTGTTTGGTCTATATAAACCTGACTTGTATATGTGTTTAGTTTTTCTGATGAAGTGTACTCATCGAGTGCACGAAAAGCGCTTCAAATAAATAAATAACAGTTGATTTAGTGAATGCAGGTTCGCTTTTGGTTTGTCCTGTGATCGTTTTATAGTTTCTTATTTAGGAGACGTAAACTGAAAGGTGAATATTTAATACAGCACACAGTGATTGAATCTGTAGATTTGTTTAAGGACCTGGGTATATGGGCAGATCCAGCTTTGAGTTTTTCTAATTATATCAACCAATTGGCTAATGATAGTTATAGGGCTATAGGTTGTATAAAAAGTTTTATAAAGTCTAGGAAATCAAAAATGATGAAGTCATTGTTAATTGCATTAGACCCAAACTTGAGTACGGAATACCAGTATGGAAAACCTATAAGAAAACAAGCATGAGTAAACTGGAAAGAGTACAGCGGAAATATACCAAGGGCATCCATGAATGTGAAAATTAAAGTTATTATGAAAGACTAAAATATCTGAACTTGTACAGTATCTTACATAGATATTTTAGAAGATACTGTATTCTGGTATATTTACATTTAGAGACTACTTCTGGGAATATTTGGGGTTATCAGAAAATAACAGAGAATTTTCAGACAACCTATGTATAAGATTCTATAGGAATGAGAAGTCTACTAATAGGTTCTCTGAGACAGTAGATGATGTATGGAATCTTCTTCTTCTTCTTTCGTCTTTTCCCGGTTAGGGGTCGCCACAGCGGATCACCTGTCCGCTCATGATTGGCAGTGGAATTTTACGGTGTCGAGTTACCAGCCCGGCACCCAACCTTCCATGGAAGGTACATACATGCACACACTCATACCTAGGGCCAATTTAGAGTGTCCAATCCACCTAAGACATGATGTATGGAATAGACTACCAAATTACATTAAAGCAAGCACTGGTCTAGACAATTTTTTAAGCACAGCCTGCATACATGTTAAGGGAACAACTGTTATGATATATTGGTAGGGTAGCAGGGCAGTACAACCTGTGTTTGAAATATTTGTATGTATGTATGTATGTATGTATGTATGCATGTATGCAGCTTAGCATTTCACCTTTTAATGGAACACTAAAATTCTACCTATTTGGCAGTCAGTTTACATAATGAAAACAATTACACACGTTGGTAAAACAACTAAAAAATGAAAGCAGCAACAACCATAACACTAAGGAGTTAGACATGTGAAGTAAATTGTCATTATTTTTTTCTTGGAGCTTTTCTCCTTGGTCTCCACTGAAAAAGGGCCTGTGCTCAATTGGATCAACTGGGTTAACAAATGTGAAATAAATAATAAATAAAAGTCATTACAGCACTGTCCGATTTTGATTCAATTAAATGGAGGTAGTATACTGAATTTAGGAGGGCAGCCATGGTGGTCACGTGGGTTTCCTCCGGGTGCTCTGGTTTCCTCTCACATCCCAAAGACATGCTGTAGGTGGATTGGACACACTAAAATTGGTCCTAGGTGTGAGTGTGTGCATGTGTGTGCCTTCTGTGGAAGCTTGGGTGCCAGGCTGGCAACTCGACACTGTAAAACTCACTGCCAATCATGAGCAGACAGGTGATCTGTTGTAGCGACCCCTAACTGGGAAAAGGCGAAAGAAGAAGAAGTATACTAAACTTAGGAATTCACTAAAGTGTGATTTTAAAACTGGATCATTAAAATAACATTTCTTCTGTGTGTGGTGTGCTTATTATTCAACTCACTTCAGTCCCTTTGAGCTGAGCGATATGACATTAGTTAGCTTAGCTGATCTGAACAGATTCTGTGACTTCAGGTGAAGTACAGGTGAAGAGCTCCTGTCTTCCATTTTTGTGGTCAAATAACAGATTACCTTTTTCTAAACTTAAGTAAACATCAGGTTGCATTTATTGAGTAGGTATATTTAATAGGCACACGTGCATCTTTTCTAGGGTGATCAATGTCTTTCTTCTTCACAGTCTCACTATCTACAAGTGAAGATTAAGGGAAACAAACTGTATGCTTAACTTAGGGGAAACAGACTCTGGGTTTCAGGATACAGCTCTTTAGCAGTTAATAGCATAAATCCTCTCCATTAAGAATAAGAAGCATGCCAAATTACATTGTCACCTTTTTGTCTTTTTGAATGCCCAGCTCAGAACTGTATTAATGAAGCAGAGCTTTGAGTAACAGTAGGTAGGTGTGTTCTATTTCAATACTTGGTGCTCTATTGCCCTCTGGTGCACATATATTTGTATAACATGTACCTGTAAGCATTCCAAATGTATAGCTGAACATCTTTCAAAGCAACAAGACCAATGTACATTTCTAACAAGCTGTGAGAAGGCATTCATTAAGATAACACTCAGCATTTTGTTTCTGACCTGAAATATAAAATTATTTTCTTTCCAAATTGGACTAATCAAATTTGAATACTCTAAAACCTTTGCCTCAGGAATTTAGAACATGTTTTTTGACCATGCATGCAGTCCTTTTCATTGCCCTTTGCATTTATGCCAGTCTCTTGACAACATGTGTTCTGATGGCTAATAGTTTTCCTTGTTGCTCAGTCTGTTGAAACACCTACAGATTTTTTTCCCTGTCAATTGTTTGGCCTTTGGAATTGCAACATCTAAGAGTATTGTCAAAATGTTGTCTTGTCTAAAATATTACTTTCTGTTCTGTATTTGAGTACTGTGAGCTTCACCTATATGTTTGCTTCAGGTAAACTGAAACTTCCTCATTACCAAATGCAAAGAGACAATCAAATAAGTGAATAGATCTGTGCCAATATTTTTAAAGTATTTTTGTTAAAGAAATAGTACAACTTGATAACATTTATCTGATTCTTTGTTTTGTTTTGAAGTGTTACCCTCAATCATTTGCTAAATTCTTTTACTGGAGAACAAGGAGGTATTGTGAGGTAAATGAGGGAATGAATGTGACAGTGCAGTACAAAAGAGATAAGAATGTGCATTTTATTCATTTTATAACTAGGTAAGCTTTCCTGTTAGGAGGTAACTGCCTAAGTAACTTAATTGTAGTGACAAAGAATACAGAAGGAATCAAACCTCGGACCACAGGATAATGATTGCTCATATTTTATGTCATTAGTCTTCTGAGGCATCTACCCGCGGTAGTGGTGCTGCGGTAGCGTTGTCGACTCACAGCAAGACGCTGTCCCGTTCGATTCTCAGCTAGAGTATCTTCTGTGTGGAGGCATATGTGAATGGGCGTGCCTTCGTTGAAGGTTGTGTGTCAGAGCTGGTAACTCGGCAAGTAAAAATCCACTACCAAACATTAGCGGACCGGAGTTCCGCTGTAGCGACCCCTAACCGGGATAAGCCGAAAGACACAACAACAACAACTTCTGAGGCATACTGTAAGAGTAATGTACTGCTCTCAGATGTTCTGGTTCTTTGGGGAGAGTATGTCCATCAATATAACACCATTTGATATGCGAGTTCTTAAGTAGTTTCAGGATTCAAACTAATCCAGTAAGCCAAAGGCAATATTCATTAGACACCCTTAAAACTTTCTGATAATATAAAAGGGTGAATAAACTGGCTCTTAGAAACAACAGACAAGGACAACTAGTATTGAATTTCACAGTATGCATGTGAATAGCTATCAAATCCATATGTTTGTATCTGTGAGTAGTTGTCTGCCCTTACACATTAATTTTAGACAGTATTCTTACTAAGCCGAAAGAAGAGAAAGATTCTTGCTAACACATTATAAACATCAAGGTACCAGGCATCTCTACAGGACAAAGAATTACTTTTGAAGCTAATGTTTCTATAATAACATAAACGAGAATTTACAAGACCTTTGTACACACAGACATCAGGCTACTAATTTCTACATTCAAATGAATTATTAGAGTTGCTTTAAGATATAATGCTCACTTTTTAACTACCATACTAATATAGATATGTCTAGGACTTAAAGTTAGAAATGTAAATTAAGCAATTAAGACTGCTGTTAATCACCCAGCGATTTCTGGATACAAACCCTAGTTTTGTGGTGTAGAGGTATAAAGTCCTGGCTACAACTCATGAGACTCAAATTCAAAGAGTGGCTCTGGCACAAGCAGAGCAGGGCAGAGAAGGATGGGTGTGAGTAGCCGATGCCAGCTCCCATATCAGGTGTAGGGGCAAGGGGAGATGGCTCTGATCCAAAAATCACCACCATATAAGGCAGCAACATGGACTTCACCATCCCAAATCAGTGATGGTAGCTCTCACTAGCATGCTGTTTGAAGCATGCACATGCCTGGGGAGGGTTTAGGAGGTCCAGCAGGTTGCTGGTATTCACATCAGCCACCAGACATAAGTTTAAAACCTCACTAGAAATGCTGTTATTGCTAGGATGATGAGGAGGGTAGAAACCTCATCAGTGGATGGCTGGATGACAGCTTCACTGGTTGGCTGTCATCTTAGTGCTAGAGATACCCAGTACTCGGAAATGAAAGATCTTTAGATTGAGAGAAGGATGCTTAAAGGATGGAAGACATAGAAGCAAAGAGTATATAAAAATGGGTTTTTGAGTTGCAGATTATTTTCAATTTAGTGTGTTAGAGGTTTTGAGACAAGACAGATATGGAGTAGGGTTCTTCTCTTTAAAATCCTAACTAATAGCTCCTATGTAAGTCATAATGACCATGGTTACTACAACTGCATGTAAAATTGTTTTACAAAAGTGTTATGTTTGTGAGTTATGCTATATGAAGACTTTTGTATGGTAAGTGTTATAGTTTTTGAGTTAGGATTTTAGGGCTAGGGTTAGAGTTAGGGTTTTAGGTTATAGTTTTAGGGTTAGGGCTCTTAAGTGGCCTATCAACAGTTCCAATAAAAAATAAGGTTTGAAAAATATAGTTCGGATTTTACTGGAAGAGTATAACTTCTATGTCTCATTCTAAGAAATGACATGCAAACAGGTTACACCCGTTGGGTAGGAGTAATCATCACTAAATCAACCTTTGTTGCTCGGAGCCTTCTATAGTTGACGAATGTCTACCACTGTCCATGTCATGATCAGCATGTGTACAGACCTATCGGGCATGTTTAGACACTAATATGAGTGGTGACAAATACATCTTTGGATTTCGGAACATAAACTCCCCAATTATCGCTAGGTTTGGAAGTTGTCATCCACAAACTATACATATCATACACAGGTAGTGATAACCGTTTATAATGAATATAAATTAACATGGGTTGATTTCAGCTCCCACACCTTGTACCCTGAAAAGTATGTTTCTGTATCATGGATTAGAACAAACAATGTAGCAACCAACAAGACCAAAACAACTGGCAGGCAAAAATATGGGTCTGCATTAGTTCATTGACGTTTTACTTCAGCAAACCTCCATTCATCGAAAAAAAAACATAGAACGTTGACTTCAGAGAACGTGCAATTCACTGAATGTGTTACACAGGGAGAGTAACTACTTGTCCAACATTCCCCCATTATACACACCGAAGTGTGTATATAAATATATATATATATATATATATATATATATATATATATATATATATATATATATATCAACTCCAAGATCACGCTACAGTGGGGAAAAGGACACATTTTGTTATGTTGGCCAACTAGTTCCTTTCCCTGTGTAAATCCTTCTCTGATGTGAATGTTTGCTGAAGTGAATGTTCCATGTTTTTTGTTTGATGAATGGAGGTTCGCTGAAGTGAACCTTTGATGAACTAATATAGACCCAAAAATACAATATTATATCATATCTAAACTAATATTAAAACAGATGTCTACAAGAAAACATTCTTCCAAATCAGCTGAGTGACCACTGCTCTGTAATATCCACAAGTTCCATTAGAGCACAAAAAAAACATCCCGTCCAACTCAACTTGTCACCTGTATGCCTATTTCTGAATCTATGCAGAAATTATTGAATGCACATCTGCAGCTGTTGATAGGATATCAGTATATGCCCATGCGATGCCCCAACACTGCCCCAGTAATCAAGGAGCCTCAATCCTCACAACTAGCACCAGTGGGGGACATAGATTGGGAGGATGACAAGGACAAAGTATTTCCAGATGCAGCTCTCTGCATCAAGTGCAATTTCCCTTATGAGTACATAGAGACCACAGTCAGTCTGAGGCTAGTTTCTCCCTTTTTCTCCAGATCCCCAGTAAGACTTCCCACTGGCACAGCTATAGAGTTAAGATCTCAGCTGAGTGGCCAAGCTAAGACCTCCAGCACCCTCTCTGTTCAACCAGTGCTTTGTGTCCTTGCCCAAGTAGCTGACACACACACTCCTTGGGGTTTGATTTATATGCAAACACACACACACACACACACACACACACACACACATACACACACACACACACACCTGGGAAAGGCTGGCACAGGTTTACTAGCTATGCCCCCTTCTGCTCAGACTATAAGGTAGTTTTTACTACCACTAGCCATGTCATTATCAGCTACTTTAAGGCCCTTAACAAATTACCGTGTAATGTTACTATCAATACAAATAGTAGTTTGACCAAGAGCAAGGCTATTAAGAGTGGGCACACAGTGTCACCAAATAAATGCAAGTACTCTCAGAACTTAAATATGTCTCACAAATATTAGCTGCAATGAAAGGTTTAAATATATTTAATAATAAATAATAAAATAACAATAAAAATCTCAGTAAATCACAGATGCATCAGAGTTCAAAATCACAGGAAATATTTAAAACAACATTGCAGGACAGTCTCAAATAAATAAAGAAAACATCTAAGCTATACTTCACTATATTCCTGACTGTATCTAAGGAAAATTACTGTACCCTAGTTAACTTAATTAGAGAGCAAGGAGGCAAATGTGGTGAGTGGATGTTCTTGTCAGGTCAAAGAAAAATACAAAATGCTCTCTCTCTCAGAGAGTTCTTAAATTAATATCCCAAATATTACTGCTGGGATACTTGCAGAATTACATCATTTCTTGTCATCTGAATTCAGTTCCCAGGCATAAACAAGGGCCCTTCTTAGATCTAAAGCAGATTCTGGAAGCCATAAATCAATAAAACACTTTCACATGCCAAGCCTTGTAATTATTTCTCTTTCAAGATAACACAGAGAGCTCTCTTGTATAGACATCTTGTCCCTGGCTGTCATAAATTAATTAAAATTTTCAGCTGTTTTTCTGAAATTAACCTCCTGTGTTCCAGTTTCCATTGTTAAAATATATACATCTAAACAGTTACAATAGTGTATACACATTTCTGTTCTAGTCCAGCAGTGTACACTGTGGTCACACCTCTACGTTCAGTACTTTACAAAATATCTCTTCAGCACATGTCTGTACAAACCATCATATATGACATACAGTTATTTGTAACACAAACATATGAATCATGTTGATATTCACAAATGACATATAATTATTTACAAAATTCCAGATATCTGGGCAGGCAGTATCTCCTTTCATGACACCCCCCCCCTCCTGAAGACAAGCTAGTTTTTCAAGTGACCCTTGAGAAACATTGCTTGAAAGGGTTGAGCCTATCTGGGAATACCTTAACCCATTCCCTGTCTTTAGATTCCAGGTGCCTTGGCATTGCTGACCCTAGTATAGTGCTGCACTGTCCTATCATATGCCTGCAACCCTAGGGTCCACCATAGTAATTTGGGATTTGGCTGGCTTGCTCCCTGTAGCCATAGATCCCCCTCAGACTCCTGCTGCCTTGTACTGCAAATACTTAGCACAAGGATCTCCCTGTCATGGTAAGGTTTTATCATGTTAACATGGTGCAATTTATGCCCCTGCCTCCTGCCTAGCAGTTCTACTATGCAGTTAATCTCACTGACCTTCCTTACCACTTTGAATGGTCCCTCCCAAACTGCCTACAGCTTGTTGTGTTTGACAGAAATGAGAACTATAACCTAGTGCCCTACAGCATACTCTCTACCTCAAGCATTCCTATTGTACCAGACCTTTTTCTGCTGTTGGGCATTTGCCAGGTTCTCCCGGGCCAAGCCCATGAATTCCCTGAGACTTGATCTGAGATTTAGGACATACGCCACAACAGACTCCTTGTGAGATTCACACTCACCCTCCCACTCATCATAAATCAAATCTAGAGGTCCCCTTACCCTTTGCACATACAGTACCTCAAAGGGTGAAACCCTGTGGATTCCTAGGGCACCTCCTTGTAAGCAAACAACAGATAGGGCAAATAGTTGTCCCACACCCTCTTAAACTGGTCTGCAAATGCCTGTAGCATGGTCTTGACTGTAGAGTTTAACCTCTCAACAAGACCATTAGTCTGGGCATGGAAGGGGGTGGTCTTTAAGTGCTTCACCCCACGATACTTCCACAGACAAGCCAGCAGGTCTGATATGAAATTGGCACCTCTGTCAGCCAGTATTTCATTTGGGAAACCTACCCTGAAAATCTCTAACAAAGCATTTGCTACCTTTTTTGTCTCAATGGAGGACAGAGCCACTGCCTCAAGGTATCTGGTAGTATAATCTACTACCACTAGGATATACTTCTTCCATGTGGAACTTGGGTACTCAGAGGTCCATTGATATCCATTGCTACCCTCTGCAATGGCTACTCAATCACAGAGAAATGCATCAAAGGAGGTTTCACCTTGTCTCCCACCTTGCCTACCTTTTGGCGCTGCTCACAAGTCCTGCAGTACCCTGTTACATCTCTGGAAATCCAAGGCCAATAAAAGTTCTGCATAATACATCTGTTGGTACACTTTATGCCCATATGACCTGCAAAGGGAATGTCATGGGCTATGGCTAGAAGTGCCAGATGGTAGGGTCTGGGCACTTCCGACTGCTGTATTTTCTCTCACCCTCTAGCCCTCCCTCAGGAGTCCACTCTCTATACGTGTCTATATCATAACATCAACAGCTTAGGTTGTCAAATCCTAAAACATTGACACCTAAGCGTATAAGCTTACAATAGCGAATGGCCACCTAATTGAATTCTTTCCTCAGGAAAGAATTTGCGTGGCCGTCAGTAAACAAAATAAACAAACACACCTAAACATAGTGGGGGGCTTTGCCCCCCACACCCTCCCTAACTAAATATACCAACTCCGAGATCACTCTACATTGGGGAAAGGGCAAATCCCCGATAACGACCACGCAAATTCTTTCCCGAGGAAAGAATTTGATTATGTGCCCATTCGCTATTGAAAGCTTTCAACGCATAGGCGTTGATGTTTAAGCATTCAACAACCTAAGCTGTCAATAATTCAATAGGAACCCCTCTATGCAGTAACCCTTTGTCCTGGAATGCAGATTCCCCTTTTCCTTGACAATCAGGTGCCTCATTGGCTACCTCCCTCAGGCCTTGTAATGTAGGGTCTGACAGCTGAGCCTGTCTCAACTTTCTCTTTGTAACCCTTCCAAGCTCCCCTTCCACAGAAAGTCTGGTATTTTCTGACAGCAGTGCCTCCCTGTCAGCCTGGGTACTACTACTCACCTCTGCCCTTGCAGTCATTCTGTCTAAGGGAAAATTAGTACCCACAAGCAGCTGTGGATCACCTTCTATCTCATTGCTACAGGATAGCTCCCTCCCTGAAATAACCACCACACCAGTCCTGACTTCAAGTCTTGGTCTGTCTGGGTCCTCCCCAGGTTACCAGACCCACATGCTTGTCTCCAAGCCTGACTGCATGTAACTGCATGCACAAAAAGTACTGCATTATCAGAATCATTCCCTATCAGGACATCTGCAGGAATATCCTCAAACACACCTTCTTGCTTGCTTCCTTTTCCCCCATCCCAGTCAAGGTGAACCCTAGTCAAAGGTATTTGGACTGCGTTCCCTCATTATGTTCTGACTGAAGTAGACTGCCCAAGCAAGTAGTCCTCCTCTTTAACCATTGCAGGTTTCATAATGGTTTGGTCAGAGGCTGTGTCTCTCTTAGCAGTGGCCTCTTTCCCATCTACTAAGATAGGATATAACCTCTTGTGGTAGTTTGATGCCCTTTTGTCACCAGACAACTTACTGCTGGCATTCTGTCATTCCCACTTACTGGCTCTCCCAACTTTTGTTCCCCACCTTGCCTCCATGGACATCTACATGCTACATGGCTCCACTGGTTACATTTAAAAATGTTACCCTCTGTCCTACTCATGTACTGGACTAGTGGCTTCCCCTGCTACTGGCATACTCTGTTGGGGCAATTTAGGCTGTCCACCATGGGTTCTCTTAGACCCATGAGCAGCACTGGGTATCCCTTTCCTGTGCAGTGATGCCATGCTTGGTAGGTATAGGTCTCCCCTTTTCCCCAACTCCTCTGTGGTCCTGTGTTCCCTGTCTGCCAGCCAGATACTCATGTCCTCAGACAAAGTACTAAGGACTTATTCCATCACCAAAAGGTCTGCCAGCCCTTCAAAAGTGGTGACCTGGCACCCACTCATCCATCAATGAAAATAAGTGCTTAACTTGGCTATATATTCACACACACTTTCATCTGCCTTGTGTCTATGCTCACAAAACTTTTTCCTATAAGCTTCAGGTGTTAACTTAAAACATTCAATTTTTAATAGTATTATAATTTTACACTCCAACAGACAATTTTTAATAGTATTATAATTTAAGCAATCAAAGACATGCTGTAGGTGGATTGGATACTCTAAATTGTCCCTAGGTGTGAGTTCATGCATGTGTGTGCCTTCTGTGGAAGGTTGGGTGCTGGGCTGGCAACTCAACACTGTACAAAAACTCCACTGCCAATCATGAGCCGACAGGTGATCCGCTGTGGTGACCCCTAACTGGTAAAAAGCTGAAAGAAGAAGAAGAAGAAGATTATAATTTAAGCAATCAGTATCAGACAATTTAGAAAAAGCAGTCACAGCTTTACGATGGAGTAAAGGGGTCAGGAACCATACCCAGAGCTCTTGGTCAACATTATACTGTTTACATACCCCTTCAAACATATGAATACAACTGTCAAAATTATCACCTTCTGTAAATTGTGGAAGGAATTTACTGACCTTTGTTGCTTCTGGGGTTCAGTTACTCCCTTCCCCATTACCTCCATGACCATGGCAAAGAGTCAGCATCTCTTTTTCATGTTGCCTCTGCCTCTAATTCTGTCCCGTTTTCAGATGTCTCAGTCTCTCTGCTGATTTTAATTTAATTTGTTTTTCCTGCCACAATCTCTCTACTGATTCTATTTCTAAATGTTTGGCCTCCAGCTCAAGTCTCTTTAACTCCAGATGGATTTTTAGGTTCTCTGTGGAAAGGTTGAACTGTCCATTTTCTGAGAGTTGCACATCTCCAAGGACAGCCTGGTTGTCCTCCTGGTTGCTGTTTTGTGATGCAGCTTTGACTAAGGTTGCAATCATTTCTGCTTTAGTAAGGTTGGCATGCCCCAGTCCTTTGGCTTGGCATATCTCAGCCAACTGGCTCCTTGTCTGCTTGCCATACTCCTCTGGTGATATCCTTGCCTGCTCTCCCTGACTAACTAAGCTAACAAAAAATAAATAAAACTGTTGTGATATGAAACTCTGAATGTTCACCGTGGGGCTGATTGAGAGTACAAAGACTTTCCTTAGTGACCACTGTTTACAGGCTACAGGAATTCAATATCCACATCACTGAATCCTAATATGTGGATATCCCACCACTGCAAACCAATAAAATGTGACTACCCAGCACTGGCCCAGTAATCAAAGAGCCTCAGTCCTAACCACTAGCACCAGTGGGGAATGTACATTGGAAGAATGACAAGTACACACTCAGTATTTCCAGATGCAGCTCTCTGCATCAAGTGCAATTTCCCTTAAGAGCACACAGAGACCACAGTCAGTCTGGGTCTGGTTTCTCCCTTTTTCTCCAGATCCCCAATAAGACTCCCCACTTGCTCAGCTATAAAGTTGAGATCTCAGCTGAGTGGCCAAGCCAAAACCTCTAGCAGACTCTCTGTCCAACCAGTGCTTCATGTCCCTGCCCAAGTAGCTGACACACACACTCCTTGGGGGTTTATTTATGAACAAACACACATGCACCTGGGAAAGGCTGGCACAGGTTTACTAGCTATGCTCCCTTCTGCACAGACTATAAGGTAGTTTTTACTGCCACCAGCCACGTCCTTATCAGCTACTTTAAGGCCATAAACAAAGGGTGTCCAATCTTACTGTGTAATGTTACTATCAATACAAATGGTAGTTTGACCAAGAGCAAGGCTATTAAGAGTGTCCTACACAGCGTCACCAAATAAATGCAAGGACTTTCATAACTTAAATATGTCTCATAAATATCAGCCACAATGAAATGTTTAAGTATATTTAATAATAAATAAAAGAACAAGAAAATACTCAATAAATAATCACAGTTGCATCAGAGTTCAAAATCACAGGAAATATTTACAACAACATTGCAGGACAGTCTCAAATACTAAAGAAAACATCTAAGCTATACTTCACTATATTCCTGACTGTATCTAAGAGAAATTATTGTACCATAGTTAACTTACTTATATACCAAGCAGGCAGATGTGGTAAGTGGATGTTCTTATCAGGTCAAAGACAAAATACAAACTGCTATCTCTCTTTCAGAGTTCTTAAATTAATATTCCAGATATTACTGCTGGGATACTTGCAGAATGACATCATTTTTTGTCATCTGACTTCAGTTCCCAGGCTTAAAAACAACCACATTTAGAATCTACCTGTGAAAATACATAAACAAGGGTCCTTCTTAGATCCAATGCAGATCCTGGAAGTCATAAAACAATAAAACACGTTCACATGTCAAGCCTAGTAATTATTTCTCTTTCAAGATAACACAGAGAGCTCCCTAGTTTAGACATCCTGTCTCTGGCTGTCAGAAAATAATTTAAATTTTCAGCTATTTACTGAAATTAACCTCCTGTGTTCCAGTTTCCATTGTTAAAATATATACATCTAAACAGTTACAATAGTGTATATACATTTCCGTTCTAATCCAGCAAGGTACACTATGGTCATATTTCTCAGTTCAATACTTTACAAAATATCTCTTCAGCACATGTCTATACAAACCATCTTATATGACATACAGTTCTAATACATTTGTGATACAAGCTTATGAATCATGTTGATATTCATAAATGACATATAATTATTTACCAAACTCCAGATTGCTGGGTTGGCAGTATCTCCTTTCGTGACAGCCTGTGTGGATTCAAACCCATTTCTTCATTAAACTTACCTCAGTACAAGACTTAGGTAACAGATCTGATCTTGACAAACACGAGACTTGAAAAAAAAACTGTTGACTTGAAGAGACAATGCAGGGACATATTTGGAAACAAAACTGCTCAGATGTCTAGTTACAGAATGCATACTTAGTTCACAGTACATCATCTAGAATTGATACTACTAATTCCAAGGCAACTTACTTCAGAAACAGACATGAGGTTTATTTATCCTCCCCTAAATAATTTTGTAGGGAAATGAAACTGTTGACAGGTGATATGATCAATTCTGCACGCTCATCTACTGCCATATCAAGCAAGGTCAATCCCAACTCTGATATCAGCTACAAGCACTTTTTTCTAGACATTGTCGACACATTTCCACTTTACTGTCATCTCTGCCAAACTTAACTGAAGTATATGACTCTCAGCTACACTTGCAGCTCAACTGTCTATTTTAGCCAAATAACAGTCAAGGAAACCAAGCATAATTAAACAGCCTAAATTCCAAATATGGCATTAAATTCAGTAAATTACATCCTACCTTCCTTTAAATGGCATCCTTATCAACAGAAATCCACTTACTCATGTATATCATCTATTCATATATTGCTGAATATTTCCTGCTCCAGTCAAATGTACCACTATCATTCCACTTTCAAAGGTATCTACCACAAAAGACTGTAGAGGTTACAGGCCTACTGCTAATTTCTGCCCGCTCATGAAGATCTTTTATAAAATAGTATCAAACATCTATTTGACCCCATAGACAAATATGACCTTCTGTGTAATTAACAACATGGCTTCCACAACTCCTCCAGCAGCATAACAGTAAATTAAATCATATTTAATAATATGACTTATGATCAACTTACTGTTGAACCTTTTATTGAAATGACAAGGGCCTTCAAAACTGAATCACCCTCTCCTATGTAATGAACTTGGCAAACTTACCTTGGATGTAATACTTAATGGCTTAAACGTTATCTTAAAACAGAACCTACTAGGTCTTTTCTAAAAAACTTCCTCTCTGAGTATGGAACCCTCGCTCAGTACTGATATACCATAAGGATTTGTTCTTGGCCAGCTTCTCTTTTTATTCTTTACAAATGAATTTCCAGAGCTTATTATAATTATGTATGTAGATGATCTGTGACTCATTGAATCTAGCAGACCTGCTGCTGCCCTCTAACAAAAATTACAAATTACATTTGCTGCTCTGTGCATTTTGACCCACAGCAACATACTTCTAGTTAAACAAAATAAATCCATATTTATAGCGTCTGTTCCTAACCGAAAACTGCACAAACTCCCCTGCTTACTAATAATAGACAGCAATGGCAATGCAATTGGCCTGACTTTACACTTCCCATATCCTTTGATCAGCAAATAAACAATGTTGCAAGGTTATCTTTTAAATGCTTGCCTAGCTAAACTTATGGCACTGGATATCTCTTCTTCTCTTACCTTTTGCCAGTTAAACCTTAGCAAGAAATGTTCTTGTCCATAATATGAATTCTGATTTCCAATAACAACATTTCATTCTAGTTTCAATACACATAGAATTCAGACTGTTAAAAATAAAATATGCAGATTTGTCTTACTTGCTGCTACCTATCACTGTGACCTTTTTGAAATTTCACTGGGCTAACAATAAATAGTAGAGCTGTACTATAAGTTCATAGGTAGGTACTAGGCTATCTGTCCGAAGGCATTTATAAGCCTAGCCAGAATGTGTTGGCTTTTGCTGCCCCCTTAGATTAGTTCCCTGTGCCTCTGTCCAGTAGAACCATTGAAGTGATCCCCGGGGTAAACTTTCTGTTTCCCATCCACTCATCAAGGTTTCTCTTGAAGAGTGTTAACGAGGAGCTCTGCCTAATGTAGATTGGAATCTTGTTCCAGAGCATGGGAAGCCTCTTTGACAGGAATCTATCCTTCCAGCATGTCCTATTTATTGTTGTGGTGAGGTTTAGATCCCTACAGTGTGTGGCTCGAGGGGATATGGTTTTCTTTAGGTGGAGCATGTCCATCAATTCTGGGTTGGACATGGCCTTGTATGTCAGGCATAGATCACCTCTGAGTAGGCGGTATGCAACAGAGTACAGCTGGAGTTTCTTCAGTCAAGCTGCATAGGGCATCTGTTTGAGGCCAGTGATCCTCTTGGTGAGGTACTTCTGTGGTCTTTCCAGCTGTTGCAGGTGTCTTGTAAGGTAATCCCAAATGGGGTGTTGTACTCTATGATGGGTCTGATGAGTGATGCATAGAGGGGCACAATGACCTCTTTTGATCTAGATGCAAATCCTTTTGTGATTAGGTTGGCCACATAGAAGGATTTTCTAACCACTTTGGGAATGTGATTATCAAAGGTGAGATTACTATCTACTTGGGTCCCCAGATCCCTTATTACGTCTTCCGTATTTAGGGGGCTACCACCCATGTGGTAGTTTGTGGGTACTTTGTTTTTTCCAAAGGGGATGACTATGCACTTTTTGGCATTTAGCTTGAGGCCATGGTTTTGACACCAGGTATCTGTCTCAGTGTGACCCTTTTGGAGGATGTCTGTGTCAGCCGGAGAGTCAATTATAGCCCCTAGTTTGCAGTCGTCTGCAATGAAATGCTTTGCCAGAGATGGTCTGCACCTGTCACTCCTGGGATTCAGGTTAGTGGCTAAAGCTCTTGTCACCCCTATAGTGCCTTTTTTAGGCAAGGTTCAAAGGAAAAAAAAAACACCACCATAACAGATACAAGCATGCAAAATCTGAAGGTAATGCTACTCAATGCTAGAAGTCTAAACTTCAAAATGCACTCTCTCGAGGCACTCCTAAAAATGGAGAGCATCGATATCTGTGTAGTAACTGAGACCTGTTTCAAGGCTCCAGAGAGCACCCCTGCAATACCAGGCTACAACTCTTACCCCACCTTTTGGCCACCAAACCAAGACCAAAACACTAAAGGTGGAGGAATGTCCATATTCACCAAAGATATTCACACCTCCAGGCTAGTTGCCCAACACAATGCATCTGAAATTCTCCAGGTGCAACTAACACTAGGTAAGACTGCAATCCAAATTGTAGCTTGCTACAGACCCCCCACCATGCCCCAAGATTCTCACTACACCTTTCTAAACATACTGGAAAATATTAAGATACAACCAAACATCCTAATACTGGGTAATTTCAACTACCCTGCCATTAACTGGGAAAACTACTTGGGTACCAACACCTTTTCCCAACGGTTCTTGGAATTCATAAATTCCAACACCCTGGATCAACTAATCCATTGTCCCACCAGGGGCTCCAATATCCTAGACCTGGTCATTGCAAACATGGGAGATAGATGCTCCACACCAGTGGTCACCCCCTCATTGGTCAGGTCTGGCCATAAGCAAATCATCCTTGACATCCACATCCCACCACCACCCCCAGTAAGGAAACCTCCATAGAAAACTTCTCCAAAGCCAACTTCATGCTACTCAAGTCAGAAGTGACAAACTTCATGACACCCATGCAGACTGGAGCTGAAAGTTCGACTGCTGAATCCTACACTAAGGCACTGTACGAGCACATCCACTCGTGCATGAATCATGCCATCCCAAACAGAACCAAGATGCTCTCCTCCAAATAAAGGAAGTCAATCTGGTGGTCCCCTGCCATAAACAAGCTATACAACAGAAGAAAGAAATTGTTGCAGAATAGAGGAAAATCCCAGGATGAAAAAAAACTCCCTAACCAGCCTCTGTAAGAAGCTGAGATCCCTCATAAAATCCTCCAAAGCTAGTTACAAAAATAAAATTGCTAAAGATTCCAAAGACAACCACAAGGCATTCTATAGTTATGTCAAGAATCTAAATGGCAATGCTCAGATATGCTCTGAGCTACAACAGAATGGCATTAAATATACTGATCCCAAAGATATTGCCAATATCCTGGCAGATCGATTTAGTGCCAACTTCTCCCCCCTCTCACCCCCTGAAGGGCCCATCTCAATACCAAAAGATTGCCAAATTCCAGATATCACGGCCACACAGGTAGAAACCACATTCTTCAAAGCTAAGAATACAGCAGCCATGGGACCAGATGACATCCCGGGCTGTGTACTATATGAACTATAAAATGAACTGGCACCTCACCTAAGTGTCATGTTTAATCATAGCCTCACCTCAGGCTTTGTGCCCACTGAGTTGCATACAGCTACAGTTATTCCACTCCACAAAGGGGGGATTCACCTTGGATCCCAGGAACTACCGTCCCATCAGTCTGACGAGCCTGATCTGCAAGGGCATGGAACACATGATCATGGAACTTATAAACAAAGACATTGGCAACCTTCAAACACTGGACCCCACCCAGTTTGGGTTTATGAAGGGCTGATCTTGTCTCCTGAATCTGATTGACTTCTTTGAATCAGTCTCCAGAGCTGTGGACGAGGATAAGGTGGTCCATACAGCCTATCTGGACCTCGCCAAGGCCTTTGACACCATCCCCCACTCTGGAATCATAGATAAACTTACTAAGTTGGGCATAAATCCCTACATCACTCGATGGGTTGCCCACTGGCTTAGTGACAGAACCCACACTGTAAAAGTAGCTGACTCCAAATCCAGCTCCAGACAAGTGACAAGTGGATTACCTCAGGGTTCAGTCCTGGGACCGCTCTTGTTAGGCATCTACTTCTCTGAAGTACAGGCCAACACTAAGAGACTCTGGTTAACAAAGTTTGCAGATGACTGCAAACTGGCAGCCATTATTGAATCCCCAAATTATATGGATATTCTACAAAAGGGCCTTACGGAAACAGATGCTTGGTGCCAGAGCCATGGGCTCAAGCTTAATGCCAAGAAATGTATAGTTATCTCCTTTGGGAAAAAACATGTACCATGAATTATCACATAGGTGGCAATACACTAAACACCGAAAGTGTGATGAGAGACTTAGGGACAAAGGTGGACAGTGGTCTCACCATCGATAACCACATTGCCACAACAGTCAGGAAATCCTTCTATGTGGCACACCTCATCACTAAAGGCTTTTCATCCAGAAAAATGGAGGTCATTGTCCCACTGTACTCATCCCTCATTAGACTCATTATAGAGTACAATGCCCCAGTTGGTATGTACCTCACAAGACATCTGCAACAGCTGGAAAGGCCGCAGAAATACCTTACTAAAAGAATCATAGGCCTAAAGCAGATGCTCTATGCTGACCGTCTAAAAAAAAATCCAGCTATACTCTGTGGCATATCGTCTACTCAGAGGCAATCTCTGCTTAACATACAAGGCCATGTCAAACCCTGAGCTGTTGGACATGCTCCACTTAAAGAAATCCCAATCCCTCAGAGCTACACGCTCCAGGGATCTAAACCTTGTCATCACAATGAACAAAACATGCTGGAGGGATAGGTTTCTGACCCAGTGACTCCCCATACTCTGGAATAGACTGCCGATACATGTCAAGCAGAGCATCTCCTTGGCCCTCTTCAAAAGGAACCTTGACGATTAGATGGGAGATAGGAAATTCACCCCGGGGATCACGTCAGTCACCCTGCTAGACAGGGATCCAAGGAGGTAAATATTGTGGGAAGAAATAGCCAGGGAATTGTTATGACTAGGCTTGTATAGACTAGGGCTGATAGAGTAGTACCAGCCTATGAACCTATGAACCTATGATATACAAATGACATATAATTCTTTACAAAACTCCAACTAGCTATGCTGGTATATGTTACACATCCACTGCCCTACTCCTCCTAGCACAGCTGGCACTACCTCACATCATCACACCTATAACAAAATAAATTATATCTAACTATATACAGTAAGCACACTTACAATATCTCTCTAAACTTCCTGCTCAGAAATATCACATACTAGCTATTTTAACTCACATATCATTGTTCCACCAAATCCCCATAAATAACATAAAATATTCACTTTTTGTTTTTAAATAAGGTTTGGTGGTACTAATATATGTTGGCTATATTTATATTTTGTTATTGTTGATTGTTAGGAAATAATATTTGTTTTCAAAGTGAAACAATGCATTATCTGATTAAAGTAATGCCATCCACAATATTATTGCTAATTGGATTTTTTTTTTACCATGATGTATTGAAACTTATTTTTCAGTGTTAAATCACTAATGATAAATGGTAGTATGAATTTTACAGTATTTATTCTAAAACTAATATACATTGGATAGCAAACATTAGCTTGTTAGCTAACACGTAATAATAGGGTTCATACATCTACCTCTGTAGGTTTGAGAAATAAGCTTTTGTTACATCTCTGAGGTACTGTTTTGCAAATTTAGGTACTATTCCTTATAAAGGCAAATATTGTTTGGAAGTAGATGAGTTAGTTGTTTACACCTTTCTAGCTGATTTATTATTTTTTCTTTTATCATTTATATTGCTTTTCATCTTAAACTTAAACATATACAGCATAATACAACAAAACCATTTTCTTAAAAAATGTTTAAACTTCAAGATATACAATTTAATGCAATGGAAATATTACCAGCCCTCCTCCACTGTTATAATTAAATCATCCAAAAAGCAAAGAAGAATGAATTTCTTATCAGTCATTACTAAACTTAAGATTTTCAAACATCTGATTCTAAAAAAATTGACCACCTTCTGTCTAAAGGAAGTAGATAGCTATGGGCTTGTTCTACTTGAGCAAATTATTCTTTTTTGTAGGAATCAACGCTAGATGAAAAATTATATAGTGCTATTTTTGTGTATGAGTTGTCAAACCTAATATGTATCATTCTTAGCCTGGTTCCCTGGAGTATACAGATATATCCCAGACTGTGAACCAGGAGACCATGATTTATTTAGCAGTGGGTGTTCAACAAGCACATAAGTACTATGCACCTGAAAACTACTGTGTCAAGGCCAGGGACTTGAGCATTTGTAGCTTGTGTGGGCTGCTACTAGCCTCATGCTCAAACTCTAATATGAATTCAGATAAGCAGCAGGTGTACCTTACCTGAATATATTATTCAAGTCTGAGTACGTTAAGTGTTGCGGTTAAGGTAAGGGAGTGAGAGGGGATTGGAGTGAGGATTTGTTCAGTGGTCAGGAAGGGGAGATTTAGGCTGAGAGAACAAGAGGGGGATTTTAGGTTTAGGAAGTGGATAAGAGGTCTTTGGGTTAGGCAATGAGAAGGGAGTCTTAAGGTTAGGGGGCAGGAGATGGTTTCTAGGTTTAGAGGAAGCGAAGAAAGTTTTAGGGTAAGGTAGTGAAAAGGGTATTTTAGCATTAGATTTACAGTTCTTATAGGTCTATACTCAGAGTACTTAAAAATGGCTGCAGATGCAATTGTTTTTCCAGTCTCTATCTTCCTTCTATCTGGAAAAAATGCATTATTATACCTTTACACAAAGGTGGCACATCTTCAGAGTTTAATAAGTACAGGCTCATTGCAATCCTTTCTCCCCTATCAAATATACTTTAAAAATATATACATGTGCAGCTTCTACCTCACCTAAATTCAAATAATCTGCTCTCAGAAACACAGCATGGTTTCAGACCCCACCACAGCAAAATCACCATCGTTGTTCACTTCACCAACACTATAAACCAACATAGGAACAATGGTAACCTAGTGTCAACTGTGTTCCTAGACTTATTCAAAGGTTTTGACGCTGTATCACACCAACATTTACTTGCTGAACTCTCTTCTATAGATCTGTCTCTATGCTCCCTTAAATGGTTCCTTAGTTATCTATCTGGAAGGTAACAAGCAGTCAAATGGAAACAGGGGTTTATTATAGATGACAATCTTAAATTCAATCAACATATTCTTCAAACAAAAAGACCCCCCAGAAATTTGACTCCCTTTACAGGGCAAAACAGTAACTTACAGACCCAGCAAGAAAAAAAACTACCCTCATCCTATTTGCTTCCTACCCTCTTATATACCTCACCTATCCTTACAAACCTAAGTTCTACACTAAATTCCAAACTAGCCTCCTGTTATAACAAAGTAACTAAATTTGCTACCAACACTGCACACCAAACTCACCACTGCCAACTCTTAAAGCAGCTAAACTGGCTAGAGCTTAACAACTACATAGCATACTCTCAGCTCGTTATGGAATACAAACTGACAAATTTTGCTGAACAATGTTATGCATTAAAAAATATGTTGTTGCCCTACACTCCCACAAGGGACCTCTGTTTTGGTGATAAAATTCTTCTAAGCACTACTAAGGCAAATAATTCATCGGAGGACTCACTATACTCCTGTTTAATCTCCAGGCTGTGGTCTGGAATGCCATCCCTACACACGTAAAACGGATTAACAAACTTCCAGCTATAAAATACACCTCAAACAATACCTTACCCAATCTTGGTCATGCTCATGTTCATCACCAGGCTGAGACCTCTAGTAAAAGAACAAACTTATTTTTGCTTATCACAAACTTTATGCTCTCCTCTACTTGAATCATTACACCCCTAACAATTTTCCTTCCTGGATTTGAATTAAAACACCCCTTTTAACCCCCCCCCCCCAAGAACACTTCCCATCTTGTTCTTTTTCTAACTGCCCCATCCACTGCTCTAGCCCTGTCATGCATCTCCTATATACCTAAGTTATAAACCTTCTAGATACACCAATTTGGAACAGGCAGCCTAAACAGAAACAATCCTATACCCTGCTCTCTGTCTTATGCTACTACTACTATCCTCCTACATAATATTAATATCTTCCACCCCCTCCTACATTATTCTACAACTTACTTCACTATATCTCTCAAACTCTTTACAAACCCGTACAATACTAAAATCTTCCATCCTACAAATTTTATAACTAACTTTATTCATTACATATTTTAAACTCCTTGCAAACCTTTCTTTACTGAATTGAAAGAATACTTAACTTCTTTACACTATTGTTTCCTTTCTGCACTAACAATCCACTGTATAGACCTACAATTGTTGATGTAAATATTTTACTGTAATACCTGTCTTGTAATTATTTTTGTTGTTTCATGAGAAATGTAACTGTTTTTTCTGAGAACTGTATTGAAATTCACTTGTTAATATAAAATACTGTGGTGGAGCTTTTCTCCCTGAGCCTCCTCTGAAAATGGGCTCTGCCCAGTCGGACTTTCCCAGTTAACAAAGACAAATAAGTAAACAATAAATAAATACCGTTTTGGAGGATAGGATGTTGGGAGGGCTTAAGTACTTACAAGAGATCAAGTTAGTGGGAACAAGTCTGTTTGAGCAGGTGGTAGCAAGCAAGTGCGTCACGAGCAAATAGCACAAGAGCATTTGTAGCTGTGTGGCCATCTTGGAAATGAAAGTGTGGCTAGGACTTCCAAATAACTTTTGTTTCTTTGCTGGATTACATGTGATCTCTGTATAGTGGAATTGCAACAAATTTGGACATTTTCTTCCTCGACTTCCTCTACAATAGAAGGAGGAGCAAAAATAAAATAAGAATGAAAAATAAAATGAATCTCTATATACTTAATGACTATGTGGGCACTTTTAAGAACATTCTGTAACTCTGTTATCTGCACGTATATTTATGTTTTTAGTCGATGTATTGTTCTGCATGTAAATAAAATGCTTCCTCAAAAAGAGATCACAGGGATATGGCAACCACACCAATCAGTTTTGATTTTCTAATAAGGGAGTTTTTTTCTCCTCCAATCTGAGGTACAATTTTCTAACCAATCAGGTCTCCCATCCCATCATTGCTGGGTAGCCTGGTCTATGCCCTCCTTTTCAAGAGGATGTAACCACTGCTAAATAGTTTTATTATCTGATGAAGTCTATTTACAAAAGCACTCATAAAGAAATAAATCAAATGATTTAAACCCACAGAAGGATCTCTGTGAATATTTATTTTTTGTTACTTTTTACTGTACTAATAGTGGTCAAGAACACCTTAATATCTAAGCTAAAGCTAGAGTATACCTTTCTGGTCATTTAGTACCACCAAGGATCACCTTTCTCTGCTCTTATCAGAATAGGTTGATAATGCTTCCAATGCAGCCCTTGACCGCCCATCCCCCCTCTACCATAACCTTGTAGATATATAGAGCCAAGTATAATCAGGGAAATTAGTTTTTATATGCAAAGCATTGATTTATTTTATTTTTTTTAAGTTTATCTGACTGGTTAAAGAAAATTTGTCCACAAACCATTTTTCAGATAAATCTTTCATTATTCAATAAACTTCTCTGTTTGACTTTGTATAGGTATAGTAGTTCTACACTAAACTTTCAGACTATCCACCATCTGAACCAGTATTTTACCAATAGGGGTCTCTGGGAAAAATAGTATCTTTGACTAAATGACACTCACCTCCTAAATAGAAAGTTTGACAAAGTATTCAGCAAATCTCAGAAATGCCTGTTTATACTAAACCTACTATGTCAAACACTGACATCAAATCATCTGGATAAACAATACACTTAAAAGCCATATCTTTCATTTTCAAAGAAGAAGTGTCTTTGATGCCTTGAATTGAGTTGATAGACCTCACAGAAAAGGTGGTGGCATTGCCCTTCTTTACAAATCCAATTTAAAAGTCCAGCTCCTTCAAAAAGAAACCCCAGATTTCAACACTGCCGAGACCCTATTCACCAAAATCCTACTAAACCAACACAAACAACTAAACCTACTCAGCATTTATATACCACCAGGAGACAACCTTAAGACACTAGAATCTATACTCCACTGGGCTTCCCCCTCCCTGTCCCAAGAAACATTACTCCTAGGTGATGTCAACATAGACTGGAACACTATACATTCACCCATAGCTACCAACCACCTAAACCTATATAATTTCATACAACTTATACACTCACCCACAAGAATTGACAAAACCAGCAAAGGAGAATCCACCTTAGACTGGATCCTGACTAACCAGTCCAATACTGCCACCTATCTGGAATACTACCTGACTCCCTCAGTGACCGTAATCCAACCTTTCTCCTTCGGCACAAAATAAAATCTACGAACACCCCCGCTCTCTTACAAATCCGTTCCCAAAAAAACTTCTCCCCAGAACAATTCTCAGAAGCCCTAAAATCCTGTGACTGGGCTCCCATAAAAAACATTCCCCTGGATAATGCAGTAGAATACTTTAATGCCAAATTCCTAGAGATTTTAAACCAACTAGTCCCACTAAAAACTATAAGATTGCAAAGTAACCCTGCCCCCTGGTTAAACAAAGCCACAAAAATCTTACTCAAGACTAGAGACAAAGCTTGGATAACTTGGCAAAAATACAAAACTCCCGTAACAAGTCAAAGCTTTGCTGAACTCAGAAATCAAGCAAAAAAGCAGGATAGGTTGGACAAGAAACACTACTATATTTCCCTACAAAGTAAACATAACAACAACCCACAGAAATTCTGGGCTACAGTGAACAACATCCTCCAGCCTGGTAAAGCCACCACACCACCCCAGATATCACAGGTACTGATCCACACATAGCCACTAGTTTTAATAACTACTTTACCTCTTCAGTACTGAACCTGGTAAGTGCTATATCACCCATGACCCAACATCAACCCTTAAACTACCAGACTAACTCCACCCCCTTCACTTTTAACCCGGTTCCAACTACAACCATTCAAAATCTCTTAGCTAAACTCAAACCTACCACCCTAGCTGCCGAGAGTCTCCCAGTTCAATATCTCCAAATTGCATCCAAGGCCATTGCCTACCTCATCTCCATACTCATTAACAAATCTATCTCCTTGCATTCCATTCCTTCATTATGGAAAACCTCATATATCATCCCTCTCCACAAGGGATGTCCATCTACTGACCTCTCCAACTACCATCCTATTGCTATCCCATCACCCCTCTCAAAAATTCTAGAAAAATGTATCCACCACCAAATCCTTACTCTTCTGTTAACTAACAACCTTCTAACTAAAACCCAACATGGAGTCAGACCTTCCCATAGCACCAGCACTGCTCTAATTAACTTCTCCAATACCATAAACCCTCACAGGAACCAAGGGAAGCTGGTCTCTGACACCTTCTTAGACCTATCCAAGGCACTTGATACAGTTTCCCATAACAAACTCCTCACCTGCCTAGCAGAACTCCACCTCGATGACTCCATCCTAAAATGGTTTAACAGTTACCTAAACAACCGGTCACAATCTGTCAAATGGGGCAACTCCCTATCCCCCCACTCCCTGTCACATGCGGTGTCCCACAAGGTTCAATCCTTGGTCCCCTTCTCTTCAACATATTTACAAATAATCTCCACCTAGCTACCACTAAAGCCAACATTGTCCAGTATGTGGATGACACTACTCTAATCTGCTCAGCACCAAACATCCAGTTACTACAAAGTAAAGCCCAGGAATCCTTCACTGAGGTAGAGAACTGGCTAAACAACTACCAACTAATACTAAACCCCAAAAAAACACAGCTAATACTATTCCACCCAATCAATCACTCCTCCGTCACCTTTACCATCATGTCAACCAATGGCACCCTCATCACCCCAGTAACTGAGGCCAAACTCTTAGGCATCACTATTGTTCAACAACTTAAATTCAACAAGCATGTATCCCAAACTATCTCTAAAGTCCATAAAAAACTTGGTTGCCTATATCGTTGCATACTATTCCTAACCCCCAAAACTAGAACAACAATAGCCAGAACTCATCTCTTATCAATACTACTATACGCCTCTCCAGTCTTCACCAACATTAACAAAACTAACCTGAACAAACTCTTCACATGCTACAATAAAATAGCTAGGTTCACTGCCAATAATAGATCACATTCCCACCACTGCCAATCCCTAATTAAACTGCACTGGTTAGAATTTCCAAACCTCCTACGCTACCACCAACTGATCATAGTCCATCAAATTCTTTTTCATCCGGGGAAGAGCCCTGCCCTAGCTGACATACTAAATTTTCACAACCTCAAAAGGGAACTACGTTCATGTAACAAAAACCTGATTGAAATCAACCCATGCAATAACAGAGCTGGGGAGGCCCTATTCTCTTATGATGTTGCTAAAGTATGGAACACCCTCCCACCTGAACTCAGGCTACAAAGTCATACAAGCACCTTCAAGGGCCTTCTTAATTCACACCTCTATGCTAACCCTCCTTGTAACTGCAAAGACCCCCCCTTGAAGACCCACTACTCCATATAAGTGACCCACTGTATGCCTCCATTGCATACACTATATTCTCACCTGATATACTCACCTGATATGTATTTTTTTGTTGTAAATATTGCAAATAGGGGTTCTACTCCTGAGTATCATATTGTTTTAAAAATTTGTTCTTGTACTTCTTTGTTTCTCTTACCTTGTATACCATTTTTTATTGTTATCTAAACCATGTATGTACTCTGTTAACTTCCTTGGAGCTCTTCTCCCCAGGACTCCACTGAAAACGGGCACTTTGTGTCCAGTTGGATTTATCCTGGTAAAAATAATGTTAAAATAATAAATAAATAAATAATGGTTTTAAAGCAAGAAAAAAAAGAATAGGGGAGAAGGGGAAACCGTGGCACACTCCCTTTTTTGGTTCTAAATAGAAAAATAAAACTGCTTTAGGACGTATGTTATATTTTCATAAAAAGAAAAAGCCTTGATTAAACATTAATAGTTTGGGAAAGATTCAGAAGATTTGTTCTCTACTTACCATATCATCTATTGAGCAAAAGGCAGCCTTTATATTAGCATAGACTGAATGTGCAGGAGTAACAACTGTAAGATATTAATAACTGTGCATAACTTCCTCTCAGGCATAAATCCAAGCTGATTTAGATGCATTCTCTCTGGTAATATTTGTAATATATATCATATATTGAAAAAAACGAAAGACCACATTACTGAAGATGACATCACAGCGATGACATTGCTAAAACCTGACTTTCACAAATGACCAGAATACTGAAGGATTTCACAGGGTAAGTAACCAAGTTGACAACAAGGGGCAATTTGCCATTTTCCACACTGTAGTGTGATCCAGGAGTTGGTATATTTAGTTGGGGTGTGTGGGCAGTGTTGCCCCCCCCACCTGGGTGGGTTTGAGGTAGTACAGTGTGTTTGATTATTAGATGGTGGCCAACTGGATAATTACCCTGTGAAATCCTTTGGCATTCTGGTTGTTTGTGAAAGTCAGGCTTCAGCGAAGTCGTCTCTGTGATTTTGTTTTTGGAAATGTGGTCTTTCATTGTTTTGAAGTAGACCCACACATATATATATATATATATATATATATATATATATATTTTTATACAAAGTTTGAACAAATTCTTATAGTCAGGGTTTAAATTAGAAAAAAAAAATCAACAACTATCCATCCCTTTAGGGTCCTTCTCAGGTTTCAGTATCAGAGTAAGTCTTACTAAGTTCTACAAATAGTTCAAAAACTCTTGCTAAAGAAAAGAAGCTATCAGTTTTAGATAGGTCACAAATTAGAGAATGTCTAAGAGGTAATTTCAAAATGTTTTATAGAACTCAAAGGGGTGTAACTTAGGGCTAAGTACCTTATCATTAACAAGGGAAAATATGATATCATGGACAGTTTCCATATTAAATGAAGGCATATTAAACTATATTGGCATTTCCATTAGGTATATATGTAGGATGCTTGATCTTGACAACTATTTGGGGTGAAGTGTCATAAAGTTGATGCTAGTTAGCATTAAAAGCTTTGACAAGCTTATATTTGTTTCCCAAAGAATGTTTGTCCATTATAATATTAGTAATGTGATTATTTATTAATCCTTTATTCAGAAATTCTGAGAAAAGCTGCCCATAGTGTTCTGTATTTAAAAAATAGAAACATTTTGTGATTTACAGCAGAATTCTGCTAATGTTCAGGCAATAAATCATTTTGCATTTCTTTTAATGCCTGAATATATTTATCATAATTAACATTGAGCAGGTTTTTCATCAGAATTAATTTTTGAGATAATGTGTTTAATTTCCTGCTCCTATGTTTCTTCCATGAAGAAGTTGCACAACATTGTCCAAACTGTGGGATTTAAAAGAGGCCCATTGAAAGGCAATGAGACTTCATAATTAAACTGTAGATGTCAGTATTACTAAATAATAAACTCAATTTCCATTTGATATACTTCGAAGATTTTATCAAAATTATTGGGAAAACTGCGGCTTGTTTTTTGTTTTAATAATTTAGGATTATAACTTAAAACTCATACAGCTTTCTAAGAATAAGGAAAAAGAAGAAGGAAAAACACAGTCGAGTAAATTTCTTAAATATTAAGGGGGGATTCAATAAAGTCTACATGATAATTTTGACTGTGTGCTCATAGCAGAGCAATGTGAACATGGCTGTGAAAAGTTTTAGATTCAGTAAACTCTGTGTAGCAGCACTCACACACAAACATGGAAGAAATTTGTGGCATGCAAATTACAAGTAGCTGAATTGCATGCTAATGAAGGAAATGAACATGGTGGAGGGATTTGACAAGCTGTAAAGTAACCATGTAGACTCCATGCTCGTGTTGGCCATGTATGTGAAAGTTTCCTGAATACAGGAGTCTACATGGAAACTAGAGCAAGTAATTGTCCATGCATTTGTACAGAACAGACCCTATCATGTAACTCCACATGCATTATGACATTCCCAGACATGTCGGATGCTAGAAAATTATGTTAAAATTAGCAACAATTCCTTATTGTCATGCCATAAATGACGCTTTGCAACCCCACCCTCAACTGAACAATGCAATTGTAAATAATGTAGAGAGACAAAAGTATAAATGCCATGAAATATAGAATCCCAAACCTGAATTCCTCTGTGCACATATATACACCTGAGTAATAACCTCCCTTGACTGTACAACATTGAGTTCCCCTTCAGTTTCCCTCCCTACACAGTTACCAATTGTGTAGATTCAGGGCTGTCAACACAGTGAAGATGCAAATGTGGTCAAATCTCAGAATTGCTGAATCCCAAAAACTTGTAACTGTGTAGGGATGTTCACTTTGTGTAGGGAATTCCACAGTGTTCGTGTTGAATGCATGGCAACAGTGAATGATGACATCAAGGGGGCGTGTCAGGTTATACCTACACAGGTGTACATGTAGGTCTGTAAAGTGTAAAAGTGCATGTAAGCAGTGCACAATTCACAAGTTCTGTGCCATCCTCTTTATTGTTTGTTAAAATCTATAGCTATCCACATTACAGCATTTACTTTTTAATTTTCAGCCTTTGTTTTTGTGATGCAGCGCTTAGCCCAGCCATGGGAAACTGAGGAATGAATGGCAGTTTTCTTGATGCATGTCACATAACTATTACTGTGCAAGTATGTGAATGTGTAGTGCTAGAGTATAGAAGGTCCTGAGATCGACTACAGCTTCTGCAACCTTCTCTCTTCTTTTTCAACTGCATGTTTGTGCGATAAAACAGGCATGGACAAAAGTAATACGTTCCCTTATGTTCACCTTATTTCAGTGTCAGTGCACACAGCAGCATGTAGGTGCACATCATGCACCAATGGGCTCTAACAAAGTTCATAAATTCAGTAAAGTAGCAGATGTTTTTCATAGCTGCTGATTACAGCATTAGCATGTGATTTCAGCATGGTGGAGCTACTCAACAAGCTGAAAGGATGCCTCTAGCCTACATTCTGTTTTTTTCCTGAATAGTTCCATCCCATGGGATTAGACACAAGGAAATTCTAGGCCTGAAATAAAATTGCCTCCACTGCTGCATTTGCAAGGTAAGTCCTGAATCTAGAATTTATTCTATAATAATATTATGGCATATCCTTGTATATCTTAACTTGGTGCAGTAAAGTAGGACATAGTGGTGAATTTGTCCAGAAAGTATCTTAACATTTGACGATAGACACTTATTTTACTCATATGTGTCCATTACTAAGGTTTGATTTCTTATTCCTCTCTGTTTTCGTTGCCCTTTTTTTGTGATGTGCCTTATAGTGCAAATAGCATTAGCGGGTAATGGCTATGTTTACTAGGTTTGCGTGACGCTCGCCAGATCATCTGTGAAGCAGACGGTCAAAAATACTAACTGGATACATTCAATTAATGAACTTAGCCATTATGAAAACCCAGCCTGGAGTACAGATGGTACTGGGTTCTAGTACAGAGTATGCAATCTTGGTTTTACTGCTGTGATATTGCAGTTTACAACAGTGAAGTGAAACATACACAACTATTTCCTCAACATTTTTGTGGCAACAGGTTTTATTGTAGGACTGGGATAAACATGGTCCTGGGTATGAATACACTATATGCATATAGTATTATTTCTACTGATGTTAGCAATGCACATCATGTTTGTGCACCTCTTACCAATATGCAAACCTGTGTAACTCGCATGTGTGTACACTTTGTTAACCATCACCAAAATCCTCTGCTCACTACGCTATGGAACTGTACATATGATACTTTCTTATTATTGCTTATCATTCATTTCCTTTGTATGACATAAAACTAAATGTGGAAATATTAGTAATTCAGGGCACACTCTATGTATATGTCATATATTCGCAATACATACGTGTGTCGTCATCCCCCCCACAACCAGTACAACCCTGGGAGCTCAATATTTGATACACACATATATCAACCTCACTACAAAGTGTAATACATAATGGTGTAGGCTCCCACATGGACAAGGCCAGTCTGTGCTGCTGACAACCTTGCTCTGCTAAACCCAAACATCCAACTATGCTCAGTAAGGGCACTTGTGTTCTTACGCAGTTAGGCTTCTAGATAAGAACAAACCAGCTTCCTGGCTCACAAAAGACACCAGGCAAAAAATGTGACTTAGAAACAAAATCTGGGACAAATGGAGACATACAAAAGATCCTACTGATCACTTAAACTTTAGAAAGCTTAGAAATGCCATTTAAAAAGCCATTTTTCTTGACAAAAAAACTATTTCCATCTACTACAACAAACCCAACATCAAAACCCACAAAAATTCTGGTCTGGAATAAATAAACTACTTCATCCTGGCCACTCTAAAACTCCTACCCCCCCTAATCTGACCCAACAGTCATCCACCTAAATTGCTGATACTTTCAACAAAATTTTCACTGAAACTGTCCAATCTCTAGCTAATTCTTTACCATCAGTGTCCACCTCTAACCCACCTGTGTCTTCTAATTCACTAACCCTATTATAACTACAACCTATTCCTACATCTCTCATACACAAATTGCTTCAGAAACTCAAACCTTGCACCCCTTCAGCTGATCTCCTCCCTGCTGACTATCTAAAAATGGCAGATGGAGTTCTTGCCTTTCCCATTTCCATCTTAATTAACAGAACCATAACCGAATGCTATATCCCAAACATCTAGAAAGTGTCTCATATCACCCCCCTCCACAAGGGTGGTAACTCAACTGTACTTTCCAATTTCTGTCCAATAGCCCTTCTCTCACCTATAGCAAAAATTATGGAAAGATGCATTCATCGCCAACTTCTTGATCATCTCCTCCAAAATCACCTTCTATTTGACTTCCAACATGGTTTTAGACCTTATCATAACACCACCACAGCTCTCCTATTCTTTACTGACTGTATAAATAAAAATCGTAACAACAATCTCCTATCCTCTGCACTTTTTATTGACCTATCCAAGGCATCTGATATGGTGAATCATGAACTATTAATAAACACATTTAATTCTCTTGCATTAGATACACACTCAATAGTTTCAATCTTACCTAGGAAACAGACAGCAAGCAGCCCTCTGGGGCAATGAACTGTCATCTCTGCTCCCTATCATTCTTGGAGTCCCACAAGGTTCCTTCTTGGGACCACTCCTCTTTATCATCTTCATTAATGATCTGAAAACCTCCCTTCCTCAGACTACCTGTATACAATATGCCAATGACTCAACTTTAATCTGTTCCTCCTCCTCACCATCCCAACTTCAAGCCAGAACCCTAGAAATATTTACCTTAGTAGAAAACTGTTTCCACCAACGCTGTCTCCTTCTCAACCCTAAAAAAAAAAAACTAAATTACTACTATTTAACCCTACGCATAAATCCCCCACCATAAACTTCACAGTCATATCTAAAAATGGCACTACAATAGTTCCGGACATTACCACCAAACATTTGGGGGTAACAATTGATAACAATCTTAATTTCGACACCCATATCAACCTAACTATCAAATCAATGAATAGAAAAGTTGGTTCCCTATACAGAATTAAACCTTTTCTCGCTCCTTCAGCCAGGGCTACTATTGCCCAAACTCACCTACTAACTACTCTCCTCTATGCCTGCCCAATCTTTACAAACCTCTTCAAAAGCAATATGAATAAGCTGGCCATAGCTTACAACAACATAGCCAGATTTGCCTCTGATACTCCATATCATACCCATCACTGCAAAAACCTAAAACTTCTAGGGTGGCTTGAACTGCAAAGCCAGTTTCTTTTTCTGCAACTCATAATCATTCACAAGATTCTGCATCATTCCTCAAAAAATCCCATTCTCAGAAACCGTATTACCCCCTATCAAAATCTTGCTACCTTGCGATCTGCCAACAGACTACTTGTGTCTTCCCTAAAAGCTAACAATAAATCTGGTGACTCCCTATTTACTAACTCAATCGGTAAAGCATGGAATAAACTACCAACTGAACTTACATCCCTATCTTCCACTCCACTTTTCAAACATCAACTTAAAATCTTCCTAAAATCACAATGGCTATGTCCATGCTCAAATCCTAACTGACACCGGCACCTCCTGGCTTATCTCTCTTAAGTCTATAATTTCTGAATTCCTCCTCCTTTGGTGTTTCTCTCCTCTTGCCCTACCAAAAGTATTTTTTCTATAGTATAAATAATATTTACCTACCCTTGTCTGTCATGGCCTATGACCGTACCTAAGGGGAAATAAAAAAAAAATGTATACATGAAGTTTTAACAATTTTTAATTTGGGTATTACTAGTTTGGAATTCTCTTTAATTTTTTTATTTTTATTCAAAATTTTCTTGTATTGTATTTGGAGCTTATCTCCTTGGGCCTCTGCTGAAAATGGACATGTATCCAGTCGGACTTTCCCGGTCAACAAATGTAAAATAAAATAAAATTCTACACACCTAGGTCACACTATATACTTAGGCTACTGGCCTCATATCAACCTATGAATCAATATGCCTATGCAGGCGTCCAGACTTGTTGTTTCCTCACATGGACTGCTGATGTCATCTACCATACGTTAACCTGCAGCCATATAAAACTCAGACTTGTGGCATGGCACTTGCATATAGTACTGTGTTCTGTAGTCAGTGAACATAGATATGTAGGGGTTCTGTTCTCACTGCAGTCAAATGGGTATGAGTGTGTGGCCAACCAGAACAGCAAGTGTGTATCCTGCATTTACCACCCCAATCCCATAAATTGACAGTTTTTGATACTTGCACCTGCCTACACATCCATTTCAGGTGGGCCTTCCATCTTCTTCTCTCCAACATGCACTGCTGATGTCATCCACTATAAGTTGACCTGCAGCCATGTAAAAGTCAGACTTGTGCCATGCCATCTGCATAGAGTACTGTGTTCTATAGTCTGTGTACTTAGTTAGGAGTTCTATTCTCACTAAAGTCAAGTGTGTGTGTGTGTGTGTGTGTGTGTGTGTGTGTGTGTGTGTATGTGTATGTATGCCCAGCCAGAAGAGCAAGTGTGTATCTTGCACTTACTGCCCCAATCCCATAAATTGACAGTATTTTGATACTTCTACAAGCCTACACATCCATGTTAGGCAAGCATCCCTCCTTCTTCTCTCCAACTTGCACTGCTGACATCATCCACAATAAGTTGGCCTGCAGCCGTGCAAAAGTCAGACTTGTACTGTGGCACTTGCATTGAGTATTGTGTTCTATAGTCTGTGTACTTAGGTAGGGGCTCTGTTCTCACTGTAGCCAATTGGGTGTATTGGTGTGTATGTGTGCGTGTGCGTGCATGTGTGTGTGTGTGTGTGTGTGTGTGTGTGTGTGTGTGTGTGTGTGTGTGTGTGTCTACTCAGCAGAGTAGATATGCTATCCTACAGTTACTTCTCCAATGGCATAGCTTGCTAAACTTTTCATACTTGCACAAGCCTACACATCCATTTCATGCAGCCCTCCCAACCTCTTTTCTCCCACATGGCCTGCTGATGTCATCCACTCTAAGTTGACCTGCAGACATGTAAAAGTCACACTTGTGCTGTGGCACTTGCGTATAGTTCTGTAGTCTATGTACTTAAGTAGGGGTTCTGTTCTCACTGCAGTCAACTGTGTGTGTGTGTGTGTGTGTGTGTGTGTGTGTGTGTGTGTGTGTGTGTGTGTGTGTGTGTGTGTGTGTGTGTGTGTGTGTGTGTGTGTGTGTGTGTGTGTGTGTGATATGTTACTTGACATTACAGAGATCCTTTTACACCGGCCTGTGGGTCACTGTTATCACCATATGCTCAGCAGACAATGCTGATGTACCACCGCATGCTCAACAAACAATGCTAATGTTATCAGCTATATTAGATTATTGCATATACAACCATTCAACTAGGGCAGGATCAGATACTTGCCTAGAGCCCAGGCAGATGTCACCTTAGGTGCATTGGAGGTTACTAGGCTATTGGCCCTTGAGCCCTTATAAGCCTAGCCATGTTCATTCCCTTATTGACCAACTTGCATGGTCTATAGTTGCAGTGCAAGTGTATGAGCATCACCGCCTGCCCTTATCCAAGAGGGACATGGGTGACACACCTGGGGTAAATTTACTTTTTCCCATCCAGTTGGCTAAGTTATGCTTAAATAGGGTCATTGAGGAACTCTGTTTTTTGTAAATTGGGATTTATTTTTCAGAGGAGTGGCAATGTCTGGGAGACTTATCTGTCACTACAGCATGTCTTTTAATGCTGGAGGCTAGGTTAACATCCCTAGTGTGAGTGAATCTTTTCCCATGTGACTGGTGAATGTGCAGCATTTCTATTAGGCCAGGTTCTGAGACTGCTCTGTAGGTCAGGCACAAGTCGCCTCTCAGCACCTTATAAGATAAAGAGTACAGCGACAGGGACTTGAGTCTGTCCATTCAGGTCATATGTTGCAAGACTTGAATTGTCTTGGTGAGAACCTCTCTGAGGTCTCTGCAGCTGCTGCAGGTGTCTGGTGAGGTACATACACAAGGGAGCATTGTACTCTATTAGTGGTCTGTTGAGGGATGAGCACAGAAGAGTTATAGCATCCTTAGCTCTGGATGTGATGCCCTTAATTATGAGATGTACAGCATAGAAGGCCTTCCTTACCACTGTGGACACATGGTGATCGCAGTTAACTGTGCTATTAATCTGTGTTCCCAAATCTCTCACCACCGGGTTTCAGCTAAGGGGGGGGTACTGTTAATATTGTAATGTGTAGGGACTTCCCCTTGGCCGTAAGGGATGATAACACATTATGTAGCATTTATTTTGAGTCCATGGCTTTGGCAAGGGTCTTTTGTCTGTGTAAGACCTTTTTGTAGTATGTAGACATCATTGGGAGACTCAATGATTGCACTCAGTTTGCAGTCATCAGTGAAAATGGCAAGCCATAGACCATTCTATTTTCTCCTGGACATCTGAGAAATACATTCCAAACTGTAGTGGGCTCAGTAAAAATTCTTGTGGTACACCACCAGTAACTGGTCTGCTGCTAGCGGTGAAATCCCCAAATTTGACTGTATGTGTTATGTTGGTGATCCATTTAGCTATCATCTAGTGACATATGGGTTAATTCCAAGTTGTGTGAGTTTATCAATGAAGCCTGAGTGGGGGATTGTGTCAAAAGCACTGGCTAAGTCAAGATAGGCTGTATGTAATGTTTTGCCTTTATTCAGGGCGTTGATGATATTCTCAAAGTCATCCACCAGGTTTTAATAAGCATGCTATACCCTTAACAAAGCCAACTTGTGTCTGGACAACAGTTTGAAGGTCACCTATGTCTTTGTTGATAAGGTCTGTGATTATTCTCTCCATGGCCTGGCAGATATGGCTGGTGAGGCCTAGAGGTCTGTAGTTCCCAGGGTTGATTGACGGAGCCCTTTTGTGCAAGGGAATTACTGCTGCTGTGTTCCACTCTGCTGGAACAAAGCCAGTACTTACACTGTGATTGAAGAAAGTGACAACTGGTTCCACTAGGTCTTATTTCAGACCAATTAGTAGGCTGCCTGTGATGTTATCCGGTCCCATAGAGGCTGTTTTTCTGCCCATGGAGAGTTCAGTTATGAACTGCTCTTTGCAGATACTAGGTAGAGGACTGGTGACAGGTATGCTTTTGGGTATACCAAACGAAAACAGTCCTTGAACCAAATAAGGAATCAGATGCAAAAACCAAACTGCAGTGGTGGTGCTGCGGTAGCATTGTCACCTCACAGTAAGACGTTGTCCTGTTCGATTCTCAGCGACAGCGTCTTCTGTGTGGAGACATGCGTGAATGGGCGTACCTTCATTGAAGGTTGTGCGTCAGGGCCGGCAACTCGGCACATAAAAATCTACTGCCAATCATTAGCGGACCGGAGTTCCGCTGTGGCGACCCCTAACTGGGAAAAGCCAAAAGACACAACAACAACATGCAAAAAACAGAGAATACAAGAAAAAGAAAACTAATCTGGTTCCACACAGCAGTGAAAATCAATATGTCCTTTATTGTAGTAAGGTAAGCGCCTTCTCGGAATAACATCCGCTTCATCAGACCAACAAAGATAGAATAACAGTTACATTTTTAAACACTAAAAAAAAATCAGATAAAATGTGCACCATAGCTAAAAAGTCATGTAATAAAATACATCTGTAGAATATACAGATCTTTAAAAAATTGAATAAAAACAGACTAAATGAACAATATGTACTTAAAAATGGTAACGAATACAATAGTAAAAAATAATAAAAGTTGGACTATTGAAATATATATAATAAAATATTAAAAGAGAGATCAATACTTTAATGGCCGTGCTTTAAGGAAGGGTTTCAGGGAAACTCTGTAGTTTAAACCAGGAGGTTTATCAGTTTAAAAATGCAAAATCCATTTCTGTTCACTAGATTCTGTTCTATTTTTTATGTCACCTCCTCTCTTGGTACTATGCAGAATCTCTAGTACCATAAAGCTAAATTTATGTTCTTTACCCTCTTTAGCTACATGTAGTGATAGTGCGCTGGTTTCTTTAACATTCCTAATATCCCTTAGGTGTTCAAGTATTCTATCCTTAAACATCCTGTTTGTTTTCCCTATGTAAAATGAGAAGCAGGTAGTACAATAGCAAAAATAGACAACATTTTTTGTTCAACAATCTGCATAAAAAGCAGTATCTATCTTAAAACCCAAAGTGGGATGTGTGAAATGATTACGAATGTGTATATGCGTATAGGCCATGCGATTCCTACACCTATATGTACCAAGTCTATCAGATAATATAGTTGATTTAGTATTAAAAGATCGATAACAGAGCTGACTCTTAAGTGATCTATTATTTCTAAAAGCAAAATCTGGCTGTGTGCCAATGACCCCGTTCAACTCATGTACAATAGACAGAATATAGCAGTTTTTTTTAATAATATCACATGCTACATTCACATTGCTCGCAAAAGGCAGTGGCATCCTTAGTTTATTCCTAGAGGTACCAGTGGAAGCATCACTTGAGAAATTATTGTCAGTATTATCCCTGTTGCTAATACTAGTGGGGGGGCGGCCACGGTGGTGCAGCGGTTAGCATTGTCTCTTCACAGCAAGAGGTTCTTTGGTTCGATCCTCGGCTGGGGTGCCTTCTGTGCGGAGTCTGCATGTCCTCCCTGTGGTCGCGTGGGTTTCCTCTGGGTGCTCCAGTTTCCTCCCACATCCCAAAGACATGCTGTAGGTGGATTGGACACTCTAAATTGGCCCTAGGTGTGAGTGTGTGCGTGTGTGTGCCTTCTGTGGAAGGTTGGGTGCCAGGCTGGCAACTTGACACTATAAAAAAAACTCCACTGCCAATCATGAGCGGACAAGTGATCCACTGTGGTGACCCATAACCAGGAAAAGCTGAAAGAAGAAGAAGAAAAAGAAGAAGCTAATACTAGTGGGGAGGGGGGAAAGTATGGCTGGCACATGACCTATGCCGCCATCCTTCTGCTATTTGAGAATCAATAAGTTTACTGCTATAGCCTCTTTCTAAAAATTCTTGTTTGTGTTTGTAATACAACAATGAGACTATCATCATCATTAAAAAGTCTCATAGTTCGAAATATCTGTCCTTTCAATACATTACATTTTGCATGATTCGGATGCATACTGCCATAGTGTAGAACATTATTCTTTCTAACAGTTTTCTTATACAAAGTAGTAGACACAGTGGATAAATTATTTTTAGTAACTTTAACATCCAAAAACTCTACTTCTTTATCAGAATATTCATAGGTAAAACTCAAGAAAGTATTTAACTGATTTAAGTATAAAAGAAACTCTTGTAGCCGCTGCTCTGAGCCATGCCACAACAAAAAAATATCATCCACAAAACATTTATACCATTTGATGTTAACCTGGTATTCATTATTCGAAAGTACATGTTTAGCTTCTCAATTAGCTAGGGATAGGTTGGCGTAGCTATTAGCACAAGCTGTGCCTATAGCTATGCCAACTTTTTGTGCATAATAAACATCATTAAACATAAACACATTGTTTTCTAGGATGATTCCCAAAAGTGTGCAAATAAATGTTACCTTAGTATCAGGGGTGTTTCTCTCACACAGTAATTCTCTGACATTTTCAATTCCCCATTCATTGGGTATAACAGTGAAGAATGATTCAATATCCAGAGTTACAAATAAACATTGCCCTAAGGTAATTTCATTTTGTTTAGATAGCTAATTTAAAAAACTCTTGGTATCCTTTAAAACAGTGCTACAATTAGCCAAGGCAGCATGCAAAGTCTTTTCTACAAAGATAGAAAGTGGCTCAGTTACCCAACCTCGGCCTGAAACTATAGGGCGCATAGGTGGAGTTAAAGGATTCCTATGTATTTTGGGTAGACCATATATCAAAGGGACTGTTGGATGTTCTACCTTGAAATGCTCAAACAATTGCTCAGATATCATGCCTGTTATTAATAAATCAAAGATCCAAAAACTGTACTTTTTCTATGACACTACTAAAAATGTTGTCTATTTTTGCTATTGTACTACCTGCTTCTCATTTTACATAGGGAAAACAAATAGGGTGTTTAAGGATAGAATACTTGAACACCTAAGGGATATTAGGAATGTTAAAGAAACCAGTTTTTTAAATGAGCTATCTCAATGGGAACACTCAGATCTGCTCTGAGTTACAGCACAATGGCACTAAATATACAGAAACAACTGATATTGCCAACATCCTAGCAGATAGGTTCAGTGCTAACTTTACCCCCCCCTCTCGGCCCCTAGAGGGCCCATCTCTATACCGGAAGAATGCAAAGTTCCTATAATCACGGCTGTACAGGTAAAACTCAGGGGCGATCTCTGCCTAACATACAAAGCTATGTCAAACCCAGAGCTGTTGGACATGCTCCACTTAAAGAAATCCCAATCCCTCCGAGCTACATGCTCTAGGGACCTAAACCTTGTCACCACAATAAACAGAACATGCTGGAGGGATAGATTCCTGTCCCAGAGACTTCCCATACTCTGGAACAGACTACCTATCTATGTCAAACAGAGCTCCTCATTAGCACTCTTCAAGAAAAATCTTGATGATTGGATGGGAAATGGGAAATTCACCCCAGGGATCACTTCTGTGGCTATGATCGACAGAGGCACAGGAAAATAATTTTCTTGGGTGGCAAAAGCCAGGATACATTTTTTGGCTAGGCTTATATAGGCCCTAGGGCCAATAGCCTAGTACCTACCTATGAACCTATGAACCTAAGTACAAGAAATCCAAAGTACAGAAAATCACAATCACAAAAGAAGAACAAACAGTTTAAATAAAGCAGCAATTCAGTAGAATACTCCAACAAGAGTGTAGACAACAAACCTTCCTAGTGTGAAATAAGTGCTGTGGAACCCAAGTGCTTTAACCATTACAAAGACACTTAGAACAACAGTCACAATAAGCATTCAACTAGCAATTCCCAGCTCAGAAGGGAAGATGCTGCCATCTCCTCCCACAAGAGTATAGACTACAAACCTTCTTAATGTAAGACAACTGGCTTGAAGTCCAAGTGCTTAAACCAAAAGTAATAAGCTTAGAATAACAGTTACAATTTAATGCAATACCAGACAGATGACAGTGGCATGTCTTTTAATCTACCTACATACATCATATCATGGTTAGTAGGACCTGTGTTATCTTGATGAGAAAGCCCTGTGGCCTGTCCAGCTGCTGCTGCATGTGTCTGGTGAGGTTCATACACAAAAGAGTATTTTACTGTATTACTGTTCTGATGAGTTTGACTACAGTGCTGTCATGCAATCCAGAGATCTGGATGTGATGGCGTGTCTTTTGTTGTGCACCATACATATGCACTGGAAAACCTTAAATAGAGAGAGATTATAAAGTAATGACAAACCTTACAGTTCCTGACTTCACAACCCTTACAAGAGAATATACTAGAAAGTACTGACACGATGAAGATATCCACTCTATCATCTGGCAAGGCAAATATAACTGACGGGTACAATTATCAAGTCAACAACACAAATGCAGATATACTAGGCACTAATGTAGTTATGCACCCTGTGCATCAGACACAAAGTATTTGTATCCCTAAATATAAAAGAGAGAAAACAGGGGTATGGCAGAGTTATCATCACTTGCAGAGGGTACTGGGGGGCACAGGAGGCCTAGGCTGACACAAAAGGTTGGTGAGTGTGAGGGAGAAAGGGAAAGCAAGCATGCTGTGTATGTGTCTCTAGGGGTACTCCATGTTAAAGTGTTTTGGGAGAGTCTGCATGGACACAGCCAAGCTCATTGCTAGCTCTATGTCTTGGTATGTTGGACAGGTGTGAGCCATGCATGGTAGAGGTGGCAGTTCATCATTGTTGCCCCCGACCATGAGAACTGATTCTGCCAGGAGTTTCACTGGCACCTCCACACCCAAGGTCAGATGGAGTGCTGCTACCTGAGCATGACTGATGTCTGCTGGATGTGCTTCTTTCACTGGAACACCCAGGACCACAACCCCATGGCCTGCCACTTCTGGGTGTGGACAGCACACTCACTGATGGAGCAGTGGAAGTACTGCCACTACAGGACTGTGATTGGGAATGGCCACGTTGGCTATTAGCAGATATTGTGGTTGACCTATGCCCATGAGGATACAGTTCCCCTCCCAGCAGATGTTCCATCAGACACTGCTCATTTCATCACAGACACTCCTAGGTCCACCGCAGGCATCCCTTGTTCCAACATGTCATTCATCTGATCCAGGGAATCAGTGACACAGTCGAGGGAATCACACATGTCTGACAGTGCCACATCCACAACCCTGAGCATTTGTCTGGCATGCCTTTCTGGATGTGCCAGTGCTTCCATGACAACTTTAAACATACATCGTGTGACATGGAAAGAGACACCTGTGCCAGGTGGAGGAGGGACAGCAGGCCCCCTCCGAGCACCCCTATCAACTTTCTTGCATGTCACCTCGCCAAGGCTTTAGCTACTGCCAGACTCAACAGGCACTGAAGCCACAGTAGCCACACCTCCCTGCTTAATGTCATTGCCCTACACCTGTCCTATATCTGTGGCCTCAGTGGACTGGGTAAGCATATGACTACTGGCTGTGTCCAGGGAAAAAGAAGGGGGGGGGTGGCTGGATGTAAATTTCTGTGTCAGATTCAACCTCTGTACCCCCAACTGTACCTCAGTTTCACCACCATCATCATGATCAGTGTCTGGTGAGAGACATCAGGTGGCACAGGGCCCATTCTCCCACTGTCATGATCACCTGTGATAAAAAGGGAGAAACACAGGCATACATTAATACTTGCACTACTATGGTGCAATATATGCTAAACAACTAACAGTGGTGCCACTATTATAGACAGTAGAGCAATACAGACAACAGGCCTAAAATAACACATTATATTTCTAAAAATCGATCTGCAGTACTGAAATAACTTTATTTGGCTTACCATCTGCAGGAGGCATATATCGCTGGATTTATGACGGTCCTGAAATAAGTTAGACAAGCTGTAAGGCCAACATCACAGCAAGACAGGGGGTACTACATGTACTCCTCTCAATCTGCATGAAGTGTTACTTCAGCAAGAACGTGGCTGACAACTCTAAACTGAGCTTATCACTATACCAATCTTCAATCCCCCCCCAAAAAAAAAAAACATGTGACACAAAACTAACTTTTATGTCAGTTGTTTAACTAAACAACAGTATTCAACTGACTGAGAAAGAGAGGCCCCCACATCAATCACATATTGTGGGCCACTCTGTTGTTAGTTGTTCTGATGTAGAAGATTCACCAGGAATTCCTCATTGGGGTGAGAGGTGGTTCTGCAGCAGGCCCACCCACAGTTACCCTCTGATCTCAGGCAACAGCAGCTGCATGCCTCCATGCAGATGTTATCATGTCAGTGGGCCTAGTGCGCACCTGCTCATAAGTACAGCCATGACCACCCACAGCATTCATCTTTGCAACAGTCTGTTGCCATAGTCTCAGGCCCTCTAGTATATTGGGACAACCCCTTCCAAGAAGAAAAGTGCCATTTTGATGGAGCACATCAACGATTATTGTATTCTCTGCCTCACTGAAGAGGGAGGTCTGCACCTAAATGACATTTTCTGTCCTAAAAGACTTGAAAATGATAACACACATAAGTATCAGATAACTAAAAAGTAACTGTTACCAGTTAAAACAGTTAAGGTAGGCGGTCAGTAGTACCAACTGGAAAAATATAAAACATTCTACAGATGTGAGATACTAACAGGCATGATGCAAAACAAGGAGAGTAGCAAGAGCAACACATCCTGTGGCACAGCAGGAACTCAACTGTGCTCCCTCCCAAACTAACAGTCCATTCTACTTTCAGATGTAACAGTAACTTCTCTTTGCTCCCCCCAAAGAACAGGCAGATGAAACATTTTGCTAATAAAACACATGTGAAATGCTAAACATGCATTCAAAGGACCTGTCCCTGAAACATTTGTACATATGTATCACACGGCTTACTATTTTCATGTATTGTCAGTCATTTGTACCTCTGAAATGGCTTGACAATCATGGCCATGCCAGCAGTACATTTCTATCTAATGCATGCAGATAACACTGTAAAAGGCATTGCTTCACATTATTCATTAATATATTCCAGCATATCCATTATGTAGGTAACAAAATGACAGCATACCTGCTGGAGTTCAATATTCCTCTGTAAAGATAGCCTTGGAAGAATTTTGCTTTTCTGAACATGTAGCAAGTATTCTCACCATCAGTTTGGCTAGCTACACATTTGTCTTTTTATAATGGAGTAGATTATTAATGGATTGCATCTGTCTAGGCTGTGTTTCAGAGATGCTAATTACAGTATAAGCAGATGAATTGCATGCTAATCAAACAATCTGGTGGAGCTATTCAAGAGATTATAAAGCAACCATGTAAACTCCATGCTGGCTTTTCCTGTGGATTTCAAAAGTAGTGGAGTACAGACACAGAAAGTCTACACAAACAGAATGTTAGGAGTTGCTGCTGCTTAATTCCATTTGCATGTTCTACAGGCTGCATAGATTGGCAGTGCACAAACCAGACTAATGGGCCACCAAGGTAGCAGACAAGACCCAGACAGACAGAAATATACAGTGGATACATTCACTTAATACTACTGGCCATCACGCAAACACATTTCCTGGCAGTGCGCACCCTCGCTTACCATGTTTGTGCTATAGTAAGTGCTGCGCAACACTTTTAAATGTTGCAACTCCAGAAAGTGCAAACTCCCAGCAAGCATGATACCTGCAACTGGTGAGAAAACATCATTCTACATTGGTCTTGATCTGTGATAGGCATGGCAGGCATTTCTGCAGGGTTTTTAAGGTTTTTAAGATGCCATGCTCAAAGATGGGGTGTCCAGGAGTCCAAAGTGTTTGTTGGACTCATAGTGAATGAACATGGACCCAGGGTGTTGCAGAGGGGCTATTGTGGCTCGAATTACAAGGCAGAGGCATGGAATAGTATGTCCCGGGCTCTGACCTGTGCTACCAGTATCTCCCGCACTGGTGAATGATGTAGTAATCTCTACAGAGACCTCATGATGAGAAAGAGGGATACCCTTGACCATTGGATCAAGGAGTGTAGGACTGGGGTCACCCCACAAATGTGTAAATATCACTTATAAAGACTACTTGTCAGAGTTAAAAGCTGGATATAGTCAGGACTGGTATGCTTAATGGTATCCTGTTCTGTTCTGTTTTTGCACAGCCATCACAAACCAAGAACTGAATGTCCACACCCATGCCACTAGATTGGCACAGATGCGAGACACATGTGGTACGTATGCATCCCAACAGTAAAGTTATTTTAGCATTAAAAGTTACAGTGCATTTATTGGTTAATTATACAGTTATATCAAATTCAGCATTCATTTCTCAACTGTAATAAGAAAGTATGCATGCATTACTCTGGAGGACAAAACAACAGTATTACATAGTAGTCATAGGTTGTGGCTTCAAAATCCACACTTCCCAAATATACAATACTGTTAAGTTTTCATTGATATTGTAATGTAATGTCAGAGCTGTAAAGCAGTGTCACCAATGACTTGCTGTAAACTATAATCAGTATAAATGGAAAGCACATATGTGCAATCTATGCACACATAAAGGATTGATTACTGCACTCTGTAGTATAGTGTGCATCTGTTAGGAGCTGAGTAGTCTTAACAATAACCAAATGTATTTGTTAGGAGTTAGTACTGTTAAAAGCAAAGGTAATAGAACAGAGTCAAATTCTTGTATCACTGCTTTATATGTCACATATGAAGTTACTAATGTTCTCCCTTTTTTCTCTCACCCCAATCCTTTTCTCTCTTTTTTTCATTTTTTTATTATTTTTATTTTCCCACAGCACAGCAGGGTAGGCCTGTCCCACAGGATCCTCCTGCCCCAATTCTACCTACTACAGCACCGCTGGTCAGCACATCTGTTGCGTGACCTGGTAGCACTCCCTCTGCTGCCCCTGCACTACCTGGCCCCTCAGGTAGTTCTGCCCTGCAGGATAAGCCAGTGGTTCCCTCTGGGAGCACTGGCAGAGGTGGGGACTTTATCACCTGCAATGAACTGCCAGGATTGGTGCATAGGACTGTGCACCACACAGTTGGTGCACACCTACTGCTCTCCATCATTGTATTAAATAACACAATTATATGCAGATGTCAGACTGCAGCCATCAGCACAGTGAGGTGACAGTGATGACAGTCCAGTGGTTGATGACTCGATCCTCATTGTCACCCAAATTAACATCCATGGGTTTGCAATGTCCCCACTCTCACCTAAACCATGATGTTCACCCACCTCATGTGTCCTTCACTGTCCCTATCTCTTGTCTTGTTTCTCTTGTCTGTTGGCAATTGCTTCCTCACCTGCCCAACTTACCTCACTCAGACATTCCGACAGCCCTTCCCCAACATTCCTCTCTCGACAAAAAAAAGAAAAGAAAAGAAAAGAAATGGGGAAGACAGGAAAGTGGTGTCACCTCACTGCATCACTAGCTGTAGTGTCCAATGTCTGTGCCTCGTATGAGTGCTCTGCATGAGGATGGAGAGCAGGTGCTCCATCTGGCATAAGCATACAACCACAGTGTGGTGCACAATTCTGTGCACCGTTGCTGGCAGTTTGTCATGGGTGATAAACTCACCACCTCTGCCACTGTTCCCAGAAGGAGTCACAGGCTGGTCCTCTGAGGCAGAACTACTTAAGGAGCAAGGTAGTGCTGGGGCAGCAGAGGGGGTGCTACCAGGCTGTGCAACAGATGTGCCGGGCAGCACTGCTGTAGCTGGTGGAGTGGGGGCAGGTTAATCCCATGGGACAGGCCTACCCCGCTGCGCTGTGGGGAAAAACAAAAAATAAAAAAATTAAAAAAGAGAGAGAGAAAAGGGCTGGGGTGAGATAAAAAAGGGAGAACATTACTAACTTCATATGTGACATACAAAGGATTGATACAATTATTTGACTCTATTTTGTTAGCTTTACTTTTAACATTACAAACAACTAACACGTTTCTTCCTTACTTTTAACACTTCCCAGTTCATAACAGAGGCACACTATAGTACAGCTTGCAGCCACCAATCCTTGATGTGTGCATATATTGCACATATGTGTGTTCCAATTATACTGATTACATTTTACAGAAGGTCATTTGTGCCACTGGTATAAAGGTAAAGTATGAAGCTACATTCCAATAATGATGAAAATCTAACAGTATTGTATATTTAGGAAGTGTATTATTTGAACCCACAACCGATGACTACTCTCAAATACTGTAATGTTCTTTTGTCCTACAGACTACTGCATGCATACTTTCCTGTTATTTGAGAATATGTCATCACTGCTTTCTGCTACAAACTAAGGCATCCATAGTTTCTTTTACAGTTGGGATATGCATGCTCAATTTAATACAACTGTATTAAATACCATCTAAGGGGTCTTTAACGTTTAATGCCTCGAAATTACTATATGAATTATTATTATAATTAAAATACTATTTAGACAGTACTGTTTTGATGCATACATACCACATGCTTCTCGCATCCTTACTAAATGCACAGCATGGGACCTAACATTCGAGGCTCACTCTGCAGCAGTTGTGGAAAAAACAGAACAGAACACCATTATGAATACCAGTCTTGACTATTTTCAGCTTTTAACTCTTACAATTACTCATATCTCTGGGGTGTCCCCTGTACGAAATTCCCCAATTCAAAGGTCGAGGGTATCCCACTTCCTACTCCGGAGGTCATTAAAGTGATGTCTGCATTGCTCACCAGTGCAGGGGATACCTCTACCACTGGCTAAGGCTCTGGCAATAATATTCCAGCTTCAGATTTATATTCTGATCCTGAATAGTCCTGCTGCAGCAACTGGGGCCCATGCTCCTTAACTAGGAGTCCAACAAACATTCTGGACTCCTGGACACCCCAACTCTGCACCCGGAAGTGCACATCCTCTCCAGCAACTGCTGACATGCCTGCCATAGTTTAAGCTCAATGTATAGTGGAGCATTTCCCATGAACTGCATTTTATATGCCGATATTTTCCTGCCTATTGCACATGTCATGCTTACTGAGAGTGTGCACATTTTGGTTTTGCAACATTTGAAAGCATCATGCATCATTTACCATCATGTAAACATGGTAGGCGATGGTGCACACTGGTGGGCACCGTGTTTGTTCAATGGTAAGTGATGCGCAACAGTGACAATGCAATTTCTAGATTAATAGGTATACAAGCACTTGTGTAAATGTGGTAGTCAAATGTACTATGTCTACGGTTTTCCTACACTTACAGCTATTACCGCAAAAAGATTGAGAAAACAGTTGTGTATGTTGCACTTCAGTGCTATAATCTGCAATCTCACAACAGTAAAACAAAATTTGCACACCCTGTGAAAAAATTACATGGAGCTGCTTACTGCTTGGTGTGATGGATTTGCAGTGTTCTTATGACACTCAGTCTTGCTGGCTGGATTCTGCTAAAATTCAAAGTCTGATTATATTTGCATTCACAGTCTGTTGCATACAGAAACTTGCAGAATATACACTGATGAGAGAATATACTTTGCAGCATCAACTTTAAAGAGCAGTAACAAATAACTTTTTATAATAAATCAAACGAAACCACGTTGCAGCTTAAAAGTACTATTCCAACTTTACTTCTCATATAGTACAGATGATGTGAGAGATATAACATTTACCTCAGAACACCAAATGTGTTCTTTATATACTCTTTTTAAACATATTTTGGAGAATTGTTTATCCTGTAGAAACAATACTAAACTTCCTTGTTTAACAATGTCTTGTAAGAGACCAGCTTTTCTGACAGTGTGAATATCCTGTAACAGTGTCCTGATGTCCATGTAGAAAAACATATTTTTGAGGAAACACATTGTCCTGTATTCTATTTGAATCTGTGTATAGAAACATGTGTTCTTATGTCAATGCTGATAAGCATATCCTGTTTTTATGAAGAAAAACATATTTTTGAGAAAACACATTGTCAGAGATCAGCTTTTCTGACAGTGTGAACATCCTGTATTTTATTTGGATCTTTGTATAAAAACATCTGTCATCCTGTTTTTCCATGCAGAATAACATGTCATTGTTCTTAAAAGCAGATTTTGCATTTTTGTTCTTGCATACATCCTGTTTTGAGTCAGTAAGGAAAAGTGTCCATTCTTTAAAAGCAGATTTTGTATTTTTGCTCTTGCATACATCCTGTTTTGAGTCTGTAAGGGAAAAATGTCCATTCAGCAGATTCCTTTTCCAAGCCATGGTAATTTAGTATGGATGCTGATTACATATTACTAAACTCTATTTCTACATTTAAGCAAGCTTTATCTTATACATTATTTATGTTGCATAATTGCAGCAAAATTACTTTCAACCTTAGTATATTGTTGAGCACACTCTAACAATTCCGTTTTTTTATTTTAAACTAAAGAAATAAATTCAGCATTATTTGGTAATACTTTTCATTATGACAATTAACAACAGTAACTTGACTAGCTTTTGCTAAGCAGACTTTAATACATGTAAATAATATGCAACCAAGCATTACAATAACAATAAAAGAAATTAAAAATACAGTGATTTTTCCAGTCCATCCTGTAAATAGATTACTAAACCATTCACTCCAGTCATCATTCCAGTTTTTCTAGTATGTTGAGACACTTGTGCAATCACTTCTAAATGTGCTTTTACAGATTCTGTTTTGTCTGGAATAAATGTACAACACTGTTCTCCTATTAAAGCACATGTACCCCTTGTGATGCTAATATGTAATCTAATGCCATTCGATTTTGCAAAACCATAGTTCAGTATTGCTGTCATTTCGACAGTAATGTCAAGGACTGCATTGAAAGTGGCATTTGCCAATACCTCAACTAGTTTAGATAGTTTTCTCAGTTCCCAGATGGCTTTTACAGCCCTGTACCAAGGGAAAATACCTGCTCCAGAGATTACATCATCTCCTAAATCCATATCTTTTAATTTAATATAATCAAGATTTTGATGATATATACATGATGTATCTAAGGTGTCTACTGGATTTTCTGGACTTTCAATTACAGGTAATATATCCCTTTTCTTTTTTGTATTCCTAATGTTTCCTTTTGGTAACTCTTTTACATGATGCATTGCTGGTACCACTAATCCTATATAACAGGTGCCATCCCATCCCTTTGGTAACCATTTATAAGCATATTTACCACAGATGTAATATAACCCATCTGATAGAGCAACACTGCTATTTACCAGACTGCCATTTACTTGCCCCATAGTAGGAGTTTTATCATGTACAACTGTAAAGTTTTTATCTGTTTTACTTCTCCAACATGTAATATTAGTTTTACAGTCATTTTGTCATTTTGTGAAAAGTGAAATACTGCTGTGTCACTTAATATTAACTGACCCTTAATTGGTATTAAAATAGGAAAACCATGTGAAAATACTCCACGTACTGGTATGTGGTTGTGAAAATTTATCATTTCAATTGTTTGAATACAATTGCTATTACCCACTGGAACAGTTCCATTTTGTTGAAAACATGTGATCCCCTGTACTATAGCAGATAACTGTACTCTTGCTTTACGTAATTGTACATTTATAACTTGATCTCCTGTTTCATTTATTAATACTCTCCAACTACTAAGAGAATTTAGTGGAATAGGTATTAGAGGCATTACCCCTGTTATTTTTGGTATTAAACTACATACCCAACAATTAGAAACATTCATGCTTTTTGCATACCAACATTGTCTTGCTAAGAAAGTGTTAAAAGATGGTGACCAGTCTTGTTCATTTTTCCACATTTCTTTACTCTCTCTCTTATGTAACGTTACAGTTTGATTAACAGGTTGTAAGTATAATTTAATACTAAGCAATACAATAATAGTTAATATAATAGCTATTATCAATTTAAAAAAACATCCTTTAAATAGAAATTCCATTGTTGAATCATTTTGCCTTTGGTCATCCGAAACTGGATTTCCAAAAGGATGCACTTTAAACCATGTCAATTTCATTAGGGTTTTCCCTGTTGGAAACCTACAAAAGAATACATTTAATCAGATTTACATTGTTCACTATTTTTTTATCATTCTTAGTTGATCTTTATGTACCAACATTGTTCTGTTTTTCTTTTTTCCTTTGATTTTGTACACTAATGGTCCAATTTGTTCCACTACTTCAAAAGGGCCTTGCCAATTGCTAGCCCATGGTCCTTCCATTTGGAATGTTTTTACCAATACTTTGGTTCAACAGGGAAGGTTTTCTTCAGCTGGTATTATTGGCACCTTTTTCCATAGATGGAACGCTTGCTCCCTTGCATTATAGTCACATATACTAGTAAGTTGTTTTAGCCATTCCTGATGTTTGCTAATTTCTAGCATGGGCCTACCATTAGGTAAATCTGGATCAAATGGTAATTGTATGGGCATTTTGCGGCCTGTCATTATTTCATATGGGGAAATACCTGTTTTGCTGTTTGGTGTTGCTCGAATACCCATTAAAATACCAGGCAGATGATGTACCCATGTATTGCCCTTTTCCAAGCATGCCTTTTTTAGACGTTCTTTTAACGTCCGATTCATACGTTCTACAATGCCATTAGATTGTGGATGGTATGGTACATGAAATCTTTGCTGTATGCCTAACAAATTACACATTTGTTTAATGAGATCACTAACAAACTGTGGGCCATTGTCTGACTCTATAACCCGTGGCCATCCCCAATGACAGAAAATATTTTTCCATAAGGCTTCTGCTGTTGCCTTTGCTGTCATGGTTTTGGTAGGAATTGCTTCTACCCATTTTGAAAAGACGTCCACTACTACTAGTAGATATCTGTAACCACCCTTTGTTGTTGGTAATGGACCTGCATAATCTATTTGAACTGCATACCATGGCCCATCCGCTGGCTGTACTCGATGTAACTGAGGCCTTTTGCTTTTAGCATTTACCTGAAGACAGATTAAACATTCTTCTATAATCAGTTTGCAGACCTTTTTTAAATTTGGGTTCCAATACTTTTCTTTTACAACTGCCCATAACTTATCAGTTCCTATATGGCCCAGTATTTGGTGATTTAACTTGACCAACTGGCGTGCCAACTGAAATGGTACATATGGCAACTGTAACCCTTTGGAGGTTGTGTATGCATAGTACTCCTTTGGTGGTATACCTACCAATCTGCACTGATCGGTTTCTTCTTTTAAGCCCTGTTGTTTTTGTATATTTACAAGGTCTTTCTCTATTGACTCTTTATCTAGCTCTTTTAAGACACTAACTTCTACATTGGCATACTCATATTCTGGAAGTTCTTTTCCATTTTGTGCTGCTTGTTTGGCCAAGGTATCAGCTAACACATTTAATCTGTAAGTTTCACTGGTTGGCTTTTGATGTGCTTTTACTTTTAAGATGCTATACTGTCCTTGTTGTTTTGACATTGTTATAACTTTATATATGTCTTTTAATACTTCAGCATGCCGTAATGGTTTACCTACACTATCCACAAATCCTCGTCTTACCCAGGTTTCCATATGTAGTCTTAAAGAATTTACTACATAAGCACTATCTGAAAAATGTTAATAGGATTGTAATACTTTAGCACATACAATACTGCCTCCAGTTCAGCTCTTTGAGCTGACATATGCCCTGGTAACTTGATTAGTTCAGGAGAACCCAATTGTGGATTCTCTGGAACTATGGCAAATCCTGTCCAGTATCTGCCTTGGTCCCAATATCGTGCTCCATCCACAAAGATAGATGGCTTAAAGTGATCAAAATCAGATGCTAAAAATTGCACCTCAGGTGACATTATCTTTTCTAAACAGTTATGCTGTTTTCCTTCATATCCCATATGGTTTGATAAATGGTATTTATCCCCTGTCTGTATAGTAACAGTTTTCATTCCAAAAAGTGCCATCCATTTTGCAAAGACTGCCTGACTAATACCATCTGTAATTTTATTCATTTCAAAACTGTCTATCAAAGCTTTTACAGCTTGATGTGGTGTTTGTACTATAATGCTGGAAAATACGGTCAAATATTCAGTTTGTTTAATACCCCAGTAAATGGCTAATAACTGCTGTATACATGGATGGTAACCCAGTTCCACTGGAGTCATCTTTCTGCTAAAGAAAGTGACTGGGCATAATGTTTTTTCCATTCTGTTGTCACTACCATGTGGCCATTCCTGTAGTAGTACCACAGACAGTGTTTTTTTTCCTGCTGCTGCTTGTAACACAAATGGTAACCTTGGAGTGGGCGCTATTAGTTCTGTAGCTTGTGCTAGTTTTATTTTTGTCTGTGAAAATGCCTCCTCTTCATGAGATCCCCACTCTAAAAAGGTGGAGTTCTTTTGTTCATGTAACATTTTGTATAGGGGAGCAGCTACGGCTGCATAATCCTCTATAAATTCCCTATTGTAATTCATGATTCCCATGAATTTATGTAAGTCTGCTATAGTCAGTGGCTTTTCCATTTGTAAAATGCCTTGTACACGTACAGGGCAAGGAGATCTTCCTGTTGGTTTTATAATAGTACCTAGAAACTTAACTTTTTGTGTCATAAACTGAATTTTTCACTTTTAACCTTAAACCCTGCTTGCTGTAGAGTATGAAAACTCTCTTAAGAAGCCGTACATGCTCCTCTACTGTTTCTGACTGAATTAAAATATCATCAATGTAATGTATTACTGAATCATCCTTTTCCAAATGTTGTAGAATGGATCCTACTGTCTGATGAAAAATAACTGGACTGTTTTGAAACCCTTGTGGTAACCTTGTCATAACATATTGCTGGTTTTTAAATGTAAAGGCAAATCTTGGCCAATCTTTTTTCCTGAGTGGCACTGCAAAAAAAACATTTGCTAAATCTATTACTGTAAACCACTTACTTTGTGGCTTAATATGTGCAGCCAACTCTGGGACTCCTGGACTCAAGTGTGCTTTAGGAGTGGTATATTGATTAACCTTTCGTAAATCAATAACAAGACGATAACTACCATCTTTTTTCTTAACTGGCCAGATTGGTGAATTTGTAGGACTGTTGCCTTTTTGTATAATCCCTTCTCTTTCCCATTCTGCAATACATTTTTCCATATGTTCTTCTGCTTCCCTAGGAATAGGATATTGTTTTTGAAAAGGTGGTATATAGTCCTGATCACTTCCTATTCCTACTGGGCTTTCTAGTTTCCCACAATCACTGGGACCCTTGGACCATAGATTTGGGAATTGCTGTTGTAAATGCTTCCATACATCCTCACTGTCTGTATTTATATAGCCTGTAGGTTTTTCAGGTTTGTCAGGTAGAGAGATTGCATAGCAACCTGTATTTTGCTCTTCCTCTCTTTGTTGTTTGTCTCCCATCCACAGAATTTCATTAGGTAAATCAATTACTATGCCTAAAGGTCCTAGAATGTCCATACCAATAATGGTATTTGTGCAAGATGGATGCATTAAAAATGCACCCTTCCATATTTGTCCCTCTTGACTAAACTTTATGTCCACATTTTGGCTACTCACTGCATAGCATCCTGTGCCATTAAATGCTGAAATGCAAACCTTTTTATAGGATTTACTGGTAACTGTCTGTTTGTGACAGATACTGCTGCTCCTGTGTCTATTAAGACATTTTTCCACAGTGACCCCTCTACCCAAATATCAATCAGTGGTCGTCCATCTCGACCCTTTTTAAAGGTAGTCAGGAAAGATACCAGAGTAGGAGCACATCCCTATTGTAAGGAAATCCACTCATCCTCTCCTTTATTATCAAATGCAATATGACACACCTCATGTTTTTGTTTGTCATCTTCTTCTGTGTCTGAATGATCTACATATTTAGGTTTTTCAATCTCTTTTTTAACTGTTGCCTAGCTATTCCTTCTGCCTGTTCTATCAAATGTTTCGGATTTACAGGTGAAACTGTTTGAAAATCTACCGGGCATACTTTCCCTTTTCCTGTATATTGATGGCTCTTATAACTGTTTTTACTAATATTGTAAGGTTTTTGTACATGATCCTGCTTTTCTGACTTTTCTTGTAAATTTGTTTGCTCTCTTTTTGGAAACACTCCCTGTTCTTCCTTCTTTTTGCGCCAGGCTTTGTAATGATCACAATTTTGCTTAACGTGTCCTATTTTTTTACAAAAGAAGCATGTTGGTGCCTTTTGCTCATTACCTGTGCTTGATCCTGGTACTACAAGCATAGATGCAGGAGCTGGTGGTGCTGACACAGCTCTTTCAGCTGGTGGTTGGTCACACCATCTTTGCCTTCCCCTGTTTTTGACTTCACCAATTACTTCAAATGGCTCACTATTATCTTCACATGCAAAGATATGGTGTGAGTATAAAGTCCCATCATCGGCCATAGTCCGTCCCCTCATTAGTTTTTGTACCAAATCAGTGAGGGTATCAGAATTTTCTTCATAGATACATTTAATATCCCCTGGAACCCCTTTGACTTGTTCTAAGAAGCAATGTATTAACTGTTTTTGTATGTCTCTTTTTCCCATGTCTCTGTCTGTTTTTTTATATATGATTTGAAATGCAAGTCTAAAATGATCACTTTGTTCCATTAATTTTTCTGTGATAGTAATTTTAAAATTATCTAATAATTTGGCTGAGAGGCTGCCCTTGTGTAAATGCCATTAAAACGGCTGTCATACGTCCTACTTTAGTGTTTAACTGATAATCATCTTGCTTTAATTGTATGAAAGTTTTAAAACATTTGGGAATGAAAATCCAGAAACATCTAAGTAATGCATCTGTCCATATATCTGATCCTGCTGTATATGCCACCCATTCTTCAAATGTAAGCATGTTATAAAATATGCCTTTTTTATCATTCCACTGTGGTAAACTCTGTAATAATCCAGACTGCGTATATAAATCTGTAGTAGTTCCCTGTCCCTGTTCTATAATTTGGACTGGTTTTGTGTTTTTTAACTCTTCTTTAAGCTGGGATATCAAAATAGTATTTTGGAGGTTAGTCTCTGTTAATTCATCTAATTCTTCTTCCTTTTCCTTCAGATGCTGTTTAAGGTCTGTCATTTCTACCTGTAAGTGTTTAAGGGATATATGATACCTGTTATTGGATTCCTCTGTTGACTGCAGAGCTCCTATGCACTTTTGACAGAGATCTTGAATGTCAGTTTTGAACATTTTAAATTCATTTTGTTTCTCTTTTAAAAACTTATTAAAGTCTTCTGTCAATGTATCATAAACTTTGTTTCTGTCCTCATCTGTATGTGTAGCCCTGGCATCATTCCATGCTTGTACATAATTTTTAAAGGGAGTTACAAGATCTACAGGGGACTCTGTCAATAACAGATTTGATTGCTGTTGTAATTCAGAAATTAATGTACTAACAGGACATAACTGCTTTACATCTGGATATAATGAAAACTGTGTATTATTAATAATTTCTTTATCATGAACAGATCTGTCTGCACAGTCTAGTTTTTTAGCAATATCATACAATACTTGTTTATGGCATATTACACAAAATGCAGTTTCCTTTGAATCACACAATAAACATTTACTATGATATACTTCATTTTTTTGTTGCAAATACCAATCAAATGTTACAATCCACTTACATAATGCTGGTATGTCAACTTGCCCTAACAAGGTTTTACACTTACTAATGTGTTGTGTATACCAACATTGCAATTTACTCCATATTTTATCTGGTTGTTCTGCTACATTAAGAGTAAAACTTGGCTTACATTTGCTAGAATTCTGCCTGATAGCTAAAAAAAATGTGACGTAGAAAAAAAGTCTTACCAGTAAGCAAGAAAACAGGTGATCAGGCTGTTGTTGCAGATGGCTGGAAATTTTTCAAAGTCACTTGAGAAGCTGGGAAAGCACAACAGGCAGCGGACTGCTGTGCTAGTGGATATTCCCCTTTTCTTAGCGAAATTATGGCACTGCGACTGGAACTTCAGTCTCACTCCGGATGTAGACGTCTAAAAAACTGTACTACTGCAAGCTGCATAAACTGGAATACTTCTGTTCAGAATTGACACATACGTACAAATGTTAGTTACTGCAATTTAACTGAAGTGACCCTCTACAGGGCTTACCATCACTCCTCCTGTGGTTGAACGCAGATTGTAGGTTCAAATGCAGGCTAGCTTGCCATTGAAAAAATTACATGGAGCTGCTTACTGCTTGGTGTGATGGATTTGCAGTGTTCTTATGACACTCAGTCTTGCTGGCTGGATTCTGCTAAAATTCAAAGTCTGATTATATTTGCATTCACAGTCTGTTGCATACAGAAACTTGCAGAATATACACTGATGAGAGAATATACTTTGCAGCATCAACTTTAAAAAGCAGTAACAAATAACTTTTTATAATAAATCAAACGAAACCACGTTGCAGCTTAAAAGTACTGTTCCAACTTTACTTCTCATATAGTACAGATGATGTGAGAGATATAACATTTACCTCAGAACACCAAATGTGTTCATACCATATCCCTAAACAACTGGATTTATACAGCTCTTTATATACTCTTTTTAAACATATTTTGGAGAATTGCTTATCCTGTAGAAACAATACTAAACTTCCTTGTTTAACAATGTCTTGTAAGAGACCAGCTTTTCTGACAGTGTGAATATCCTGTAACAGTGTCCTGATGTCCATGTAGAAAAACATATTTTTGAGGAAACACATTGTCCTGTATTCTATTTGAATCTGTGTATAGAAACATGTGTTCTTATGTCAATGCTGATAAGCATATCCTGTTTTTTATGAAGAAAAACATATTTTTGAGAAAACACATTGTCAGAGATCAGCTTTTCTGACAGTGTGAACATCCTGTATTTTATTTGGATCTTTGTATAAAAACATCTGTCATCCTGTTTTTCCATGCAGAATAACATGTCATTGTTCTTAAAAAGCAGATTTTGCATTTTTGTTCTTGCATACATCCTGTTTTGAGTCAGTAAGGGAAAAGTGTCCATTCTTTAAAAGCAGATTTTGTATTTTTGCTCTTGCATACATCCTGTTTTGAGTCTGTAAGGGGAAAAATGTCCATTCAGCAGATTCCTTTTCCAAGCCATGGTAATTTAGTATGGATGCTGATTACATATTACTAAACTCTATTTCTACATTTAAGCAAGCTTTATCTTATACATTATTTATGTTGCATAATTGCAGCAAAATTACTTTCAACCTTAGTATATTGTTGAGCACACTCTAACACCCTGTACTGGAACTCTGGACCATCTGACTCCACACCTACACTTAACACCTGCTGCCATGGGATTAGTGAGATGATATCTGCTATCTTAATAGTTATTGTAATGTTCTCTCTGTTAATCATAGTGCAACACCACTTGCCATGTTTGCACGATGCACAGTATTATTAACTGAATGCATCCGGTTTAAATTTGTGGCTGTCTGGGTCCTGTCTACAACCTGGGTGGTCCATTCCTCCAGTTTGTGCTTTGTTGCACTTCATGCAAACCAGGTGAGTACAGCTAAACATATTTATGCCAAGCAGCGCATCACACAAACGTTGGCCAATAAAAAGAAAACAAAAAAAAAGAAATTAAAACACAAAAGGGAGACTGTCCATAGTTTTTCAGAATGTCCAGATATTTTCATCAAATTTTTAGCCTATTCTTTGTAAAATGTATGGTTTACTGAGAAATCACTGAAGATTGAAGTCAATATATAATGACATAGATTTCTTTTTTTTCAAATATATTATTTCATTTCTTTTTAAGTCATAGTTATACATATTTACATATAGAACAAGAATTTAGAGTAATACACAGAAAAAAAGAGAAGAGTATGTCAGTGTATATACAATAAAGTGTTTGACTATTGTATCATGCAAGTTTATTTCAACTGCGTGTTTATGAACTATTTAAAGAGAGGAAAAATGTTGTTTGCACACTTATAATTATAGATTAAAAGTTGTAGTAACAAAACTATTTACAAGTATTTACAATATATTGTCACCATGGATATATTCACTCACTGTAAATAATATTTAAGAATTTTCTGTTTTTCTTTTACCCTAATGACATACATTTCTGTTTTATACTTCATATCCTTCAGAAAATGCATACTAACACAAAGTAAATTGACCCCTATTTTTGTCCCTTTTCCCCTCATTAGTTTAGTGTTTCACCACATTTCTTGCACTAAAAGGTTGTGTGGAATGATCCACATTCAGTGTACAGGTTTTGTGGTGAGCAGCACTGGTGCAAGCTGTATGCTACCTTTCTCATCTTTTCCCCAGAGTCAGTACATGAAAGCCGGGATTGTGTATAATAATGGCAACACCAGCCGTTTTATTTGACATTGAATTTATATAAAACTTTTTAAACTTCTTATAGGATAACAAATGATGATTATAATGCTATGAATGAACCTCTTATACGTAAATGATGTGATAATCAATAAAAGTTAGATGTCTAAATACAGTTTTCTTTTTTAATATGATTATTTATTTCATTTATATTAATAAATGCAATTCCTATAATGTTACCTTAAAGGAAAGAAACGTAAAAGTAATGAGCATTGTATTTATGAGACCCTCAAGGGTCTTCCTCCATTCCCATTCCCTCCCCATGTATATTTCACCCACAGATTAACAAACAACTGTACAGACATATAAGGAGAGAAAAAAAAGTTTCCATCAAATTCCAGAAGAATCCTAAGCTTTCCATGTTTAGTAATTATAAGAATAAGTTCAGGGGCTATAGTTCTTCTTAGGTCTGTTTTGAAAAATTCAAAGACAAAAGCAAAGCAGTCAGTGCCCAAGAGGCAGCACACTTGCCTTTGCTGAAGAAGACTGTAGGTTCTATTTACACACCAGGTACATGGATTGCTGACACTGCACCACAGCATAAGAGGGGTGATGCACTCCTGATTGTGACTAATGAGGTGTTAAACCAATGTCTTAGCTGCTTGAATTTGTGGTAGCACAGATGGATGTAAAAGACCTCATTGGAACATATCAAAACGAGTAAATATTTTTTATTTGTAAACATTCATACATTTCATATTATTTATATATTTGCATATTTACATATTCACATATTTACATTATTTACATAAATAACATCACTCTATATATCAGCGTCTTTTTAAGTGTTCCCCCAACCCCTTTACCCACAACCAAAACCATACTTTTCCAATATTTTTGTCAATGCCCATTTTTCATTGTATTTGATCTCATTAAGTCTCTTGTTCCAAATTATCCATGTTACATAAAATATAACTCTGTCCATTTTCTTTGCCTTTTCTTGAGATATTGTTCCATAATAACCATATTCTATCATGTCCATATTTAACATTTCAAATTTCAAATAATCTTTAACCAAATCATGTTTGCATACTTCTTCCGACTACTCTTGAATTCTTTCACATTTTAAAAATGCATGTTCCATAGTTTCAAACTCTTTACACTTATTACATATTCTATCTTATTTACTTTTATATGCCATATTTGCTTTTAATGGTAATTTATCTATGGACAACCTCCACAAAAAATTATTACATTCTTTAATTCTTTGACAATTTGTATAGCTCATAATTATTGCTTTTTTTGTACTTGTTTCTAACTCTTTCCACGGGTCAACAAAATAAAAAGATTTCATAATATTAACATACCATTCCTTTTTATTCTTTTCTATTATATTATTTTTGTTTCCATAACATGATTCGACTATAAAGTTCTTTCATTTCTTCATAAATGACATTTTTACTTATTTTCTTCATTTCCATAACTTTCAAAATTTGCTTGTATTTGCCATACATTATTGTCGAAACCAAATTCTTATTATCTTTCATAACTCCTTTTAATACTTTATACATATTAAATTGTGTACAGTTGGGTTTATCAATCCCAGGACCCCCTTGCTCTTCTTTCATATATAGAATACCTCTCTTTAAAGGGTTCAATCTCGACCCTCAAATGAATGAAAATATTGTCATCATAGTTTCTTTTTCATACCTCACTAATATCATCTAAATGTTTGTAACATAGGCTATTTTACCCATCATTATAGTATTTATCAAATGTGTTTTCTTTCTATATGAAAATCAATGTTTTCCAGAAAGCAATCATTAATTCCTTTAATAACCTTATCCCATTGCTCATGTTTATATTCACTTCTGCCAAATACTATCCCAATTTATCTTTACATTATATTTTATACTTCCTATTATCCCTTCATAACCAAAACCTTTGCTTTTCTCTTTATTTATACTTAAACCAATTTTCTTTAATGTAATACTTAATTTTTCATTTTTTTCTTGCACCCATGATTTATTTTTAGCAATTATTACAATGTCATATACATAAATATTCATTATCAGTATTTGTACCTCCTTCATCATTTTATATCCTCCATTACTAGTCATTCTATTTATTTCCACCACTACTAAATTCATAACTAATGAAAATATCACACTGCTAGCTGGACATCCTTGTTTTACTCCACACTATATTTTCACATCTGCCCCAATCCACCATTTATATTTAATTTCACATTTTTTTATATCATAACCTTTATTATATCATAACCTTTACTTCTTTTTTATTAATAATGTCATCAATTACTTCTCTTATTAACCACAACAGATCCTGACTTCCCTTTTCCTTTCTTCTGTACACATTTTGATTATATAACCTTTCCATTTTAAATTCTATTCTTTTAGCTATTATTCTCATAAAAGTTGTATAGTCTGTATTATTTAACATTATCAGACTCCAGTTTTTATCTCATCTTTATTTCCTTTCTTATACATGAATTTTAAAACCCTGATACAAATTTTCTTGTATTTAATCCCAGTTTCCATCCATTCATTACACTTTGCCAGTCTTCCATTTCTTTATACATATTATATTCTATCCTATCTAATCCTGTGGCTGAATTTATGTTAATTTCTTTCATAATGTCATTCAACTCCTTCATATTTATTTTTTGTCTAAATATTCATTGTCTTCTTTATTAAATTTCTCACCATCATAAATTTGTTCTATGCACATTTCTCTTTTGCCATATAAATCTAATACATAGCTCTTAATTATTTTATAGGTTCATAGGTTGCTACTAGGCTATCAGCCCTAGGGTCTATACAAGCCTAGCCATAACAATTCCCTGGCTATTTCTTCCCACAGTATTCACTTCCTTGGGCCCCTGTCTAGCAGGGTGACTGACATGATCCCCAGGTTGAATTTCCTATCTCCTATCTAATCATCAAGGTTCTTTTTGAAGAGGGCCAAAGAGATGCTCTGCTTGACATGTATGGGCAGTCTATTCCAGAGTCTGTGGAGTCTCTGGGTTAGGAACCTATCCCTCCAGCATGTTTTGTTCATTGTGATGACAAGGTTTAGATCCCTGGAGCGTGTGTCTCTGAGGGATTGGGATTTCTTTAAGTGTAGCATGTCCAACAGCTCTGGGTTTGACATGGCCTTGTATGTTAAGCAGAGATCGCCTCTGTGTAGACAATATGTGACAGATTATAGGTGGAGTTTTTTTTAGACAGTCAGCATAGGGCATCTCCTTTAGACCTGTGATTCTTTTAGTGAGGTATTTCTGTGGCCTTTCCAGTTGGTGCAGATTTCTTGAGAGGTACATACCAAATGGGGCATTGTATTCTATAATGGGTCTAATGAGGGATGAGTACAGTGGGACAATGACCTCCTTTTTTCTGGATGAAAAGCCCTTAGTGATGAGATGTGGCACATAGAAGGATTTCATGAGTGTTGTGGCAATGTGGTTATCGAAGGTGAGACCACTGTTCACCTGTGTCCCTAAGTCTCTTATCACACTTTTGGTGTTTAGCGTGCTGCCACCTATGTGGTAATTCATGGGTGCATGTTTTTTTGATAACTATACATTTCTTGGCATTGAGCTTGAGCCCATGGCTCTAGCACCAAGCATCTATTTCTGTAAGGCCCTTTTGTAGAATATCCACATCATTTGGGGTTTCAATAATGGCTCCCAGTTTGCAGTCATCTGCAAACTTTGTTAGACAGAGTCCCTTAGTTTTGGCCTGTACTTCAGAGAAGTAGATGCCAAACAAGAGCAGTCCCAGGACTGAACCCTGAGGTACTCCACTTGTCACTTGTCTCGAGCTGGATTTGGAGTCAGCTACTTTTACAGTGTGGATTCTGTCAGTAAGTCAGTTGACAACCCATTGAGTGATGTAGGGATTAATGCCCAGCTTAGTAAGTTTATCTATGATTCCAGAGTGGGGGATGGTGTCGAACGCCTTGGCGAGGTCCAGATAGGCTGTGTGGACCACCTTACCCTTGTCCACAGCTCTGGAGACTGATTTGAAGAAGTCAATCAGGTTCAGGAGACAAGATTGGCCCTTCACTAACCCAAACTGCACGGGTTCCAGTGTTTGAAGGTTGCCAATGTCTTTGTTTGTAAGTTCCATGATAATACGTTCCATGGCCTTGCAGATCAGGCTCATCAGACTGATGGGGTGGTAGTTTACGGGTTCCAAGGTGAATCCCCCTTGGTTTTTAACTTGTTTCCCTTCTTCATTTTTTAATTCTCTTATTATTTTTTATCTTTTATTATTTTACATAAATAGGGTAGTACTTACTCTTTTTTCCCTTCTAAACAATACTTTTGCTTATATAACAAGTTATTAATTTTTTTCTTGATTTCTTTTGTATATTTCTTTTTTTATATAGCATTCTATCCTTTTCTACTAAACCTTTAAAAAATTCTTCACTTAATACTTTGTATTCTTTTTTTTCTTTTTCTCTTCTCTTCTACACATTCCAAAATATTTTTTATATTTATATCCACCAAATAGGCCAATTTTCATAGAAAGGTCTCCTTCTAATATGTTGTTTCCATAATTCCATAAGTTCTTTTCTTTCTCCTATACCTAATAATTTTTCATTATTTCTTTTTATTCCTTTTCCTATTTTAATATATTCCTCATTTTCATGAATTTTATACAAATAGCCACATGATCAGAAAATCCAATATATTTTATTCCTTTTTGAGTATTTTTTAAACTTTCTGACATTAAAAAATAATCAATTTCTCTTTTAATTTCAATAATTTTATATGTCCAGTGTTTATTCCCCCATATCTTTATTTGTCCACTTTTCATCATTTCTGTAACTATTTTAACATCGTCATTTGTAGTCCTTATGTTACAATTAAAGTCACCTGTGATTATTATAGCCATATTCACACAAACATAATTAAGTATACTTTTAAGCATTATTTCACTCTTTTTTTTGTCACATATACATATAAGGCTATAACTATATATATATATATATATATATATATATATATATATATACCTATTCCATCTCAGATCAACTACAGTTACTTTCCCTAGTTCTATTATTTTATATCTAATATCTTTATATTCTCTTTATACAATATACATATACCCAAACAGGGTTCTTTACCTATATTCCAAAGAACAGTACCATTCGATAGCCTTTCTGTTTGTACCCTTTCTTCTTCTTCCGTTAACAGTCTAATGTCTCCTAACACTATTATTTGAGCATTTATAGCTGCACACCAATACATAATATTAATTTTCCTATTCATATTTTCATACTGTTCACATTTAAAGCTAAAATTTCCAGCTTTATTCAACAGTTATATTAACAATGTTTTTATCCCATATCTTTTTTATTTTCTGTTAACATAATATTTTTAAACTTTCTTTTTCTTTTTCTAACTCTTTTCCCTATGGAATTGTTATTGCCTTTTATCATATGCCACTCTGGCTTTTCTTCACTTGTCTCATCTTTTTCTTTTTCTTTATTTTCCCTTTAATTTTAAAGGCAATGTTTACATTTTTCATTTGTGGTGTAATTTCCTCTCTAACATCCTCTTCTGTCTGTTTTTCTTGTATAACTTCATTTACAGTTTCTTTTTTATTTTCATTTTCTTGGGTCTCTGTCTCACACTCTAACCATGAATGTTCTGCACTGCCAAAGTTTGTACACTTTAATTCACATTTCTGTACATTATGGCCTCTCTGACCACATAAATAACATATTTTTGTTGCATTCATATTTCCACAAAAATAACACATTTTAGGTTGTCCTCTGTACTTCACAAATCCTCTATTACCATGCACATTTATAATTTTGGGTATATGTATCACATTGTCATTTTCCATTTTTAAAATTAGTCCACATTCCCCCCCCCCCCGTCCATAGTCCTCTTTCATCATATATTTTAGTAATGTCCATCACTTTTTTGCATATTGTCAACAAATGTTTCTTCAGTTCTTTTGATTTCCACTTCAGTTCTAAACTGAATGTAAACTGAATCAAAGCCCTTTTCTGTTTGTCTAAAAAAGGGTTGTACAACATATTCTGATCATGGAAAGTCTGTTTTCTTTTTTTCATAACCACCCAAAATATTTTCCATAGCCTGCCCAGTTTCAAATATCAAGTCTCAAAATATCTCTTTGTCAATTAAAATGAAAGCTCTTGCCTCTTCAACTTTAACACCCAGCGGTACTATAACATTGTCCTATACCTCATATCTGTCCAAACCTTCTTCCTTTTTACTGCTTACCTGAACAACAATTTCTTCTTTGTTTCCTTTATTCCCTCTTCTCGTTGGTGGTTTCTCCCACTGCTTCAACATTAAGTCTTTTTCTCTGGAACTTTCTCTGACTCATTTCTTATTCTATTTTCTTCAGAATCTCACTCCAGGATACTGCAGCTCCACCTTCTGGTTTACTCTGGTTTATCATGCCCTCCAGGTAAACATCATGCAACCCTCCTGACTGAAGAATTAAAGCAATGCATTTTTCCACAATTTTTGTTGATTCAAACAGGTTTTTCAGGAAATTTTGCTCCAAGTCCACTTCCACCTCTGTATTTACCTCTGTTTCCTCCTTGACCTCTTCTCCATTTGAAAACAATGTTTTCTCTGCTCCCAAATCATTTGAGAACATTTCTGGTAGTGATTCTACCATTTCAACTGCATTTTCAACAGCTTTCATTTTAGTTTTAGCAAAAGCTGAATCGGCCATGTCTTTTCCCTATTCCTCTGGGCTACCTCTGTTTTTGGAACAGGAACAAGAAGTCAGTTGTGTCACACACAAACTCTTTCCATAAGTTTCCCAATGACCTGTCCAAATTTCCACTTGTAGTATAAATACCACCTCACTCTCCCTTGAAAACAGGCCACTAGCCTACTGGTAATAAATAGATCATATAAGGATAAATAATAAGGCTTTAATATTTAAAAGATGGATATTTAAATTTAGTTGTGACTTGCTTTAGCCATAAATGTTTGTGAAACATTGCAAAGGATTTTCAATTTTGAAAAGAGAAGAGACAGTAGCATTCTTCACTATTGTCATAGGGAATTGCAGAAGCAGAAAACTACAAGTTTTAAGGCAGTATGAAAAGACAAACGTGTGTCATGCAACAGAGAAAACTGCATTGCCATGGGCTGATTCTGTCTTTTGTTGTTGAGGGAGTTCTAGCCATTGTAGTGAGTGGAGTGCGAGGCAGTGGTGTGAGTTATGTGGGGAGTTTGTGATGAACCTTGCTATTTTGTGGTAGGTTTGTTGAAGTTTGGCCAGGGTAGTGGTTTGAATATTAGTTAGTTAGTTAGTAGTATTGGGGTGGTGTAGAGAAGGGAGGGGAGAAGAAGAGCCTGAGCCAGGGACAGTCTGGCATCGTAGGTCAGGAATCTATGGTTTTGGTAGAGTATACCCAGGTTTTGGTGAGTTTTCTTTATACTTTGAAGGATGTGTAGGTTAAATTTAGGTTCCTCATCAGTGATGGCTCCTAGAATCTTGTATGGGAGTCAGGTTGTATGGTGGTGTTATTGGAGGATGAGATGAGAAAGTTAGATTTTAGGTGAGAGAGAGTCCATGGGAGGAATAACAGGAGTTTGGTTTTCTTGGGGTTTAGGATAAGTAGTTTATCAGCTAGCCATTTTTCAACAGATAGAAAAGTATCCTGGGTGAGTGTGTGAAGGTCAGAGATATTGTTGGAAGTCCAGATGAGAGCTGAATTGTCAGCATATTGCACTAGTACAGATTGTTTGCAGGAGGTATGTAGCTCATTTGTAAAGATGTTGAATAGGAGGGGTCCCAAGATGGAGCCTTGAGGCACCCCCAGTAGTTACTGGAAGGTAGGGTGAGCAAGAGGAGAGCCAACGAACAGATTGCTGTCTATCAGACAGATAACTAGAGAAGAAGGTTAGGGTGGAGGGAGATAGACTGAGGTTAGAAAGTTTAGTCAGAAGTAGAAGGAAGATTAGCTGACTAAAAACAAGTTTGGGAGTGAAGCCCTTCAGAGCTTTCCTGCTGTCAAAGACTATGCTCCTCTGAGGCTTTCGAGGGTTGATGGTCAGTCTGTGCTTTCCTTTACTGTGTTTTTTTTGTCAAAAAAGTGACTTTTGTGAACAGATAGTTTCACCAGCATTGCAGCTTGTATTTAACTGGATTATTTAACTCATTTATATTAATAAATGAAATTATTATGGGGAACACATTGCCATTCCCTCGGTCAGTCCTTCTTCCAGCCACTGAAACAAAAGGTTCAGCAAATAGTCTTTACCACCACAGCAGGCTAGTAATTTTCCTCAGCCATGGGTGAGTGACTCTGCTGTGGCCATTTGTTGTACCTTAGACCACTCATTTTTTACCCTGAATCCTTGTGGTGTAGCACCTACATCCACTGTGTACCAGGGGTTAGCCACATCCTCTGTAGCTATTGGAGTGCTCTCAGTGAGCAAGGTACAGCCACTCTTGTTGGTCCTGGAAGCGACAACAGGGAAGGTTTCCCTGTTGTGTCAGAATGTTCTGCCCATCCCAGGGGAAGCAGCAGCTGCCATTAGTAACCTGGTTGGCACCATTTTTTCCTGTAAAAAAGAAAAAAAAAAAACAAACTTATCTACTCCTTCCCAAATTTCTTTGGATAATAGTTTATTGGGACTGGCTCAGAGTAAACCTATTGATCCTTCTTGTAGAGTAATTTCTGGGAAAAGAAAGAGGGATGTTTCTTTTCCTGAAAAAAATTCAAGATTCTGAATCTGAATTGGAAGATGCAGGGATGGATTCAGTTTTATCCTCAGATTTCAGACTCAGAGGACATCTCAATTTCTAATTCTTCCTATGGTTGTTTCTCTTTTTCCTGAGACTACTGCTAGAATGTCCCAGTATTTTCAGTGGGAGAACACTGAGATGTCTCAGTCCCTTAAAAATACTAGGAATTGTTACAGAAGGATTTTCCAGAACCTAAACCTATTCATCCTGTTCTGTCTGCTTTAGGGGATGTGTCTTACTGCCTGCAGTTTTCCTGAAATTCAGTCAGAGGTCCCAACAAAGACATACAGGATGTATACATTTCCTCAGTCTTTTACATTTATATACATTGTTAGCAAACCTGACCCAGCAGCTGTAGCCTTAGTTGAATCCACTGCTGTTAAGCACTTAGTTAATTCCAATCCTACTCTTTCTAATAAGGATGGGAACATTATTGATAGATATGGGGAAAAGTGTATACTTCATCTTTGATTTTTCAGAATTTTACATTGACAGGCTCATATGTTTCATCTGACATATTGTGAAAGTATGAGGGATGCCTTTTCTACAGTTTCTTCTTGTGAAGAAAAAAAAACAGCTTTAAATAACTAAGTTTCTACTATTGTACAGGCCATTACTCTACTCACTGTCTGCAGTGTGTGTGACTCTGTTGATACTTCTTCTGAAGCTATGGCCAATGGTACTGTTTTAAGGAGGTTTGCTTGGTTGCATTCTCAAAACATCCCAGATGATTTAAAAATGAGATTTAAATTATCCTTTAGATAGAGCTTTAGTGTTTGGCCCCTCTGCTGCAGCAGTGATAAGAAATGAGATGAAAGGGGCCAATTGATCCATTGAATTTCTAAGATTTTTCAGCCCTCCTTTTTCAAATTGTCCAAGGGATTTTCTTTCTCCTCATTCAGTTTTGGCAAAAAAAAAAAAAAAAAAAAAAAGAATAAACAGTCTAAACAGAATTCAGGTATACAGGCTTTTATGATGAAGTGGCAAGGTAGTTCCAAAAAGAAGTCACAGACCTCCCAAAACTAAGGACAGTCCACCAACAAGCTTTATGACTCTTCAGGAGGCCTTGTGAAAGTCTGAATCTTTGTTGTTCTCTTGGCAACAGATTATTTCAGACAAACTGGTTCTGAAAATCATTCATTGGGGTTATAGATGGTGGGAAGAAATTCCTCCTATCCAGGGGGTAAATCCTCATCTTGCAGATCAGACCCTTTTGTTTTCAGTTGTTGTTCATCCAGTTTTAAAGTATTGTAAACATGCTGTCCCAAGGAGAGATAGAACCAGTTCCTTCTTACCAGGCGGGAAAGGATGTTCCTATTGCCAAAGAAAGAAAGAAAGAAAATGATTGGAAACCAGTTCTGGATTTTTCTTTCCGAAACCTGTTGGTGATAGCGTTGAAATTCAAAATGATGTTACTTCACAAACGGTTACCTCTTCTTTCTTGTTCACGTTTCCTGTTAACACTAAACTTTTAAAAAAAATGCTCAACATCATATCACTGTTAATCCAGACTTCAGCCATTTCTTAAGGTTTTGTGTGTCTGGGTCACATTATCAGTTCTCTGCCTTAACCTTTAGACTAGCCACTGCACCAAGAGTGTTCACAAAGTGTCTAGCTCCAATTATAGCTCATTGAAGACTACAGGATATCCACATTTTTCCATATTTAGATGAGTTATTTATGTTTGGAGAATCATTTTTTTAAATGTCAGGAGTTTCTCTTGTGGGTGAGTGATCTCTTTGCAGAAGATGAGATCCCAAGAGAACATTCAAATGTTTTTCTTAACTTCCTCACACAGGATTGTGTTTCTGGTATGTCAAATAGACACCTCAATTCAAACAGTTTTTCCTCCAAAGGAAAATTAGAGCTTTATCTAGATCTATTTGTAAGATTTTAAACTCAGACTTTGGTCACTGTGAGAGGGTATCTCAATATTTTAGGTCTCATGGCATCTAAGAGTGTCATGAAACCCCTGGCAAGACTCCACATGAAAAAGATGCAGTGGCATCTGAAATCTCTTTGGTCTCAGTATCAATACCCTATATCTTTTCAGATCTCAGTACTGGAGTTTGGAGGAACATTTCTTTTTTTATTGAGAGAACAGATGTCCTTAAATCCAGGTCTCCCCTTTTCCTTTCCTACTCCAAAGCAGTCAGTCACCACAGGCACTTCATATTTTGCTTGGGGAGTGATTTAAGGAGGGATAAACGTGCATGGGTCATGGGACATGAAGGACAGATGCAAGCATATAAATACCAAGGAGATGCTTGCCCTGATCAAGGCACTCAACACACCCTGAACCATCTTTGATCCCTGGGACAGCTTCACTTGGTTACAGACAATGTACCACAGTGATGTTGTACATTAACAAGCAAGGGAGAACCAGGTCATACTCTCTTTGCAAACTAGCCATGTTAGCTTGGGATATAGCTATACAGCACAATCTCAACACTACAGTCATCCTACATTGCATCAGAGCAAAATTGTGTGGCAGACAAGTTGAGCAGGACCAGGGTAGACCATTACAAATAGAATCTAGATCGGGGGTCTTCCAAGATTTGATCCATCTTTGGGGAGTTCCTCAAATAGATGTCTTTGCCTCATCTCCCAGCAATCAAGTGGCAAAATTCTCTTCCAGAAATCCATGCAAAATGGCCTGGAAGATGGATGCCTTTTCTTTTCTTTGGACAGGAATGCTCCTGTATGCCTTTCCACCTTTCCACTAATACCCAGGGTACTTCTGAAGATTCAGAAAGACTCTCACAAGATGATTGTGGTGATTCCTTTCTGGCCCAGGCAACTATGGTTCTCCCTTATTTTGGAAATGGCCAGGGGCAATTACCACAAGCTTCCTCACAGAGTGGATCTGCTCACACAAGAACAAGAGTGTTTGATACACCATGACATCAATCAGCTTCAACTGACCACCTAGATGACAGGGTGTTAATTCCTTTTAGGCACCTGTTTTTTGAGGAAGTGCAGCAGGTAATAATGGAGACAAGAAAGCCTACTACTAGAAAGTCATATATATTGGCAAAGGGAAAAGGGAAATTAGTTGGTGACAACATAATCAGCACCCATTCAGAGCTAGTTGTTCTCTGGCTTTACAGTATTTGTGTGAGTTACTATCCTATGGCATTTCTTACTCCTCTATCAAGGTTCATTTATTGACCATTTCAACATGTTTTCCCATGGATCCTCCTTTTTCAATGCAGTCTTATATCAAAATGTTTTTGAAAGTGGTTTTCTTAAGAGGTGTCCTAGAAAACCAGTGGGTCTTCCTTGGAATTTTAATTTAGTGTTACAGGACCTAACATTTGCTCCATTTGAACCAGCTAATCTGGATGACTTGAAGTTTTTAACATGACAAACAGTTTTACTGATTGTTCTGACCTCTTAAAGAAGGGCATATGACTTGCAAGGTTTTATAGTGAGTCAACCCTATTTCAGTTTCCATAAGGACAAACTTTCTTTGAGAACTAATCCTTCTTAATGCCTTGCTTGAGTTTACTTTAAGCCAAACTATCCATCTTCCTGTTTTTGTTTTCCTGAAGCAACAATGAAGGAGAAAGGATACCCCATACTCTAGATTTCCATAGACAAGTCAGGTACTATCCTACCAGAACCAAATCTTTCAGATCTTCAAATCAATTGCTCGTTTCTTGTGAAAGTAGGAAGAAGGGATAACCTATGTCAAAACAGACTATTTCCAAATGGTTGTTAAAGGCTATTACCTTTTATTATACCCACCAAGACAATTCAATCCCAGGAAGGTCAAGAAAAACACCACCAGGGCTTTGGCTTCATCTGTGGCTTTTTGGAAAGGGCTGGATTCTAGATGTATTCTAAAAGTTGCTATTTAGTCCTCTGTACATAATTTTACAAAGCACTATAAGCTTGATTCCTTCTCTAGGTCTAGATCATGTTTTGCTAGGACCATTCTCTGAGGTCTTCTGGACCCTTCTCCTTCATCCTCCCACATATAGTTACAAAGCACTACAAGCTTGATTCCTTCTCTAGGTCTAGATCATGTTTTGCTAGGACCATTCTCTGAGGTCTTCTGGACCCTTCTCCTTCATCCTCCCACATATAGTTACAAAGCACTATAAGCTTGATTCCTTCTCTAGGTCTAGATCATGGTTTGCTAGGACCATTCTCTGAGGTCTTCTGGACCCTTCTACTTCATCCTCCCACATATAGTTACAAAGCACTACAAGCTTGATTCCTTCTCTAGGTCTAGATCATGTTTTGCTAGGACCATTCTCTGAGGTCTTCTGGACCCTTCTCCTTCATCCTCCCACATATAGTTACAAAGCACTATAAGCTTGATTCCTTCTCTAGGTATAGATCATGGTTTGCTAGGACCATTCTCTGAGGTCTTCTGGACCCTTCTCCTTCATCCTCCCACATATAGTTACAAAGCACTACAAGCTTGATTCCTTCTCTAGGTCTAGATCATGGTTTGCTAGGACCATTCTCTGAGGTCTTCTGGACCCTTCTCCTTCATCCTCCCACATATAGTTACAAAGCACTATAAGCTTGATTCCTTCTCTAGGTCTAGATCATGGTTTGCTAGGACCATTCTCTGAGGTCTTCTGGACCCTTCTACTTCATCCTCTCACATATAGTTACAAAGCACTACAAGCTTGATTCCTTCTCTAGGTCTAGATCATGTTTTGCTAGGACCATTCTCTGAGGTCTTCTGGACCCTTCTCCTTCATCCTCCCACATATAGTTACAAAGCACTATAAGCTTGATTCCTTCTCTAGGTCTAGATCATGGTTTGCTAGGACCATTCTCTGAGGTCTTCTGGACCCTTCTACTTCATCCTCTCACATATAGTTACAAAGCACTACAAGCTTGATTCCTTCTCTAGGTCTAGATCATGTTTTGCTAGGACCATTCTCTGAGGTCTTCTGGACCCTTCTCCTTCATCCTCCCACATATAGTTACAAAGCACTATAAGCTTGATTCCTTTTCTAGATCTAGATCATGTTTTGCTAGGACCATTCTCTGAGGTCTTCTGGACCCTTCTCCTTCATCCTCCCACATATAGTTACAAAGCACTACAAGCTTGATTCCTTCTCTAGGTCTAGATCATGTTTTGCTAGGACCATTCTCTGAGGTCTTCTGGACCCTTCTCCTTCATCCTCCCACATATAGTTACAAAGCACTATAAGCTTGATTCCTTCTCTAGGTATAGATCATGGTTTGCTAGGACCATTCTCTGAGGTCTTCTGGACCCTTCTCCTTCATCCTCCCACATATAGTTACAAAGCACTACAAGCTTGATTCCTTCTCTAGGTCTAGATCATGGTTTGCTAGGACCATTCTCTGAGGTCTTCTGGACCCTTCTCCTTCATCCTCCCACATATAGTTACAAAGCACTTTAAGCTTGATTCCTTCTCTAGGTCTAGATCATGTTTTGCTAGGACCATTCTCTGAGGTCTTCTGGACCCTTCTCCTTCATCCTCCCACATATAGTTACAAAGCACTACAAGCTTGATTCCTTCTCTAGGTCTAGATCATGTTTTGCTTGGACTATTCTCTGAGGTCTTCTGGACCCTTCTCCTTCATCCTCCCACATATAGTTACAAAGCACTACAAGCTTGATTCCTTCTCTAGGTCTAGATCATGTTTTGCTAGGACCATTCTCTGAGGTCTTCTGGACCCTTCTTCTTCATCCTCCCACATATAGTTAGCTATGGTAATCTACACATACAGCTAAGGCTCTTGCAGCAGTGATTCCATTCAATTCAACTTTATTGTCATACATACTAGAGACAGCATCACAAAATACAATGAAATTCTTATTCTGCATACCCTCCAGCAACATATAAAAACAATGACAATTGACAAGAAGATGTAATCTAAGACAACAAATGGACAATAATATAAATACAATCAATATGAAGAACATAGTACAGTTGTGCATTGAGCTTACCATAACAGTAGATGTTTGAATGATCACTGCTGTGGTAGCTGCTCCCTCTCTCTATCCCACTTGTCTTTTTTTGTGTGTTTTTTATGCCAGGGTGTGGGCATTTATTTTTTGTTGTTCCTAACATTTTCCTTTCAGGGCTCAGCCTCCCTCTCTCTGCTGGCAGGAAAACTCTGAAGGGCATTGCACCCAAACTTGCCTTTTAGTCAGTTCATCTCAACAGTTTGGGGGCAGGGAAGGTGCCCCGAAACATTGGAAGCTGGCTGGTTTTATATGCTTGTCAGGATATACTATATAACTAAATGTATTATAGCAGTGATCATTTGAACATTTACTGTTATGGAAGTTCAACTTACACATCTGTACTTTGTCTACAAATTGTGGAATTCCAAGAACTATTAGAATATAAGTATCGTTCTCATTTTCAGTTCCACAGTTTTGGTTTCAAAATTATCAAGTGCTGACTTTAATGCTTTATTTTCCTGCCTTATCAGATGTTTTTATTTCTTAAAGTTTCCAGCTGTTGATGTTTCTCACTAAAGTGTCAAATTATTGTTTTAAGTCACAAGTTCCATGTTCTTTTAGAACTCCCCTTCTATTATAGTGAAGGGCTTTATAGCATATGTATTTCTAATTTTGTCATAAATAGTATCAACCTAACTAGAAATTTGTGCATAAGAAGATGTTGTGTTTTTGGCTTTAGAGAGTGCAGCTTTTACCTGCGTAGTTGTGATTACAGGGACTCTGCATTCTTCCTGTATAGATATGAGCCCTTTAGGGGGTGAAAGGGGGGTAAAGTTAGCACTGAACCTATCTGCCAGGATGTTGGCAATATCAGTTGGTTCTGTAATTTCCATGCCTTTGTGCTGTAACTCAGAGCAGATCTAGGTGTTGCCATCTAGATTCTTGACATAGCTATAGAATGATTTTTGGTTGTCCTTGGATTTAGTGGTGATTTTATTTTCGTAGCTAGCTTTAGAGGATCTTATAATGGATCTCAGCTTCTTACTGAGGCTGACCAGGGAGCTCCTCCACTCATGGGATTTTACTCTCTTTTGCAACAGTTTCTTCCTTCTGTTGTACAGTTTGATTATGGCAGGGGACCACCAGATTGGCTTACTTTTTTTGGAGGATAGCGTTTTGGTTCTGGTTTGGGATAGCACGATCCATGCACTCGTGTAAGTGCTTATAGAGTGCATTTGTGTAGGATTCAGCAGTTGTAACTGTATTGTCCATCTGCATGGGTGTCATGAAGTTCACCACTTCTGTTTTAAGAAGCATGAAGTTGGCTTTGAAGAAATTTTTTACTGTGGTTTCCTTAATGGGGGGTGGGGGTGGGATGTGGATATCAAGGGTGATAAGCTTATGGTCGGATCGGACCAACGAGGAGTTGACTTCAGGTGTGGAACACCGGTCACTCATGTTGGTAATGACTGCTGCACCAGCCAACCAACTATACCCTGCCAATTACCTAAACCACCCATGGGATTCCACTGGCTGCTCCTCTCTGCCTGCTGTGACAGCCTCAAACCTGTTGGACTGAAAATGGGATAAACTGTCATCAAAACCATTCAACTTACCCGGTAAATATTTATCCATCAAAGTCAAATTTATACACAAAGAATGCAATGTTTACTTCCTAAACAACATCTGCAAAGAAACAGGCCTAGATGATTTTGCAAACAAAGCCTCACTGCCACATTATCTGAATGAACAACCACCTTCCCAATCACCAACTCCCACTTCCAAACCACTGCCACTGCCAAGATCGGCATCACCTCTAACATGCTATTCTTAATCTCTACTGAACAATTCACCAGTCAGCTAGATGAAAACTATTTCCCCTTAGTAATATACCCCCATACCCAAACACCTAGCTTCATCCATATACAGTTGGAGATCATCCAATGAAGTACAATCATCATGCCACATCATTACAGTGTTAAATTTCTCCAAAAACACCTGCCAAATTCCCAAAGCCTCTTTAACCAACTTGCTAGCCTTCACTCAGTGATATTTTTTTCACTTTACCTCTCAACATATTAGCTATAGCTCTACAACATGCCCTACCTGGGCCTACTGCTCAGGTCTGTATTACAACGTCAAACTTGTAGAAGTCCAAACATTGTAATATCGAACCCAAAAGTCCGAAATACGAAAATAGCGCAGACACGGCACACAGATTTTTTTCCCAGGGAAAAAAAAATGGGCCATTTTTGGGGCTTTGCTATTTCCTTCACTGGGGTGTGATCTCTGAGTTGGTATATTTAAGTAGGGGGTGTGTGGGGGGTGTGGGGTGTGAAGCCTCCCACTTTAGTTTAAGTTTAAAGTGCAAGTTTTTTTTTTGTCACAGAACAGAGATTTTTTCCCCCCGGGAAAAAGATCGCTGTTCTGTGTTTTCGTTGTTATTGGGTTTCGAACTTTACGGTTTGATATTACAACATTCGAATCCCTGTGAGTTTGAAGTTGTAATATAGACCCTAGTGCTCTGCACACAGACTTTAGCAAACCCAAATTCCATTCACTTCTCCCACTCATACTTTCTGAAGCCCTAACCAAGTCTGATTCTGATCCTTCAATCTATCGAACTTATATTCTAGAAGCCTCAAAAAACATTTCCTTTTATCCATGTCTAGTCCTAGAAAAACGAGAACCTTCTCTAGCCACTCAAGCCAGAGCACAACCCATTAGCATTGCTTTATAAAAATAATTTTTTCATTCCAAGGTCATGCCAAATTTGGGCCAGTTCTGCTGTTGTATTGGTAGTAGATGGCCACCAGCCTTTGTGTCAAACTTAACCATTCACAGATTGGCAAATGATATGATGGCTTCCACAGCATCATCCAAGGATGCATACTGAACCTTGACTGACCTCCTGTCTATGTGGTCATTCACTAATTCACCCAGTGGAAAAGACAAATATGGATTAAATAAAACCCCTCCTGGTTTTTAGGTACTATCCCTAGTGGTGACAATCTAAACACCTCAAAAGGAGGCTCGTAAAGGGACCCAGAATGCTTTTCTTCTCAATCTTTCTTGCCAACAGACTTGAAATCACCTCCTTTCTATCCTTTACTAACTTCAGATTCCAGCATGCTGTTTTATTCCCCTTTAGCATTGACTAAATGGAAAAAAAAACTTGTAAAGCTCTGAACCACCTCACCTGCTACCCTCTGGTCAAGATAATCCTTTAGGCAAGCCATGAGGCTTGTCCCCTAATAGGGGGATAGGTTAGCCCATCTTCTAGCTCCCCCACAAAAGAGCTAGAGCCCTCTAGGTATCTAACAGTGTCTGTGACCCTTTCCACTCCCCACTCCAGATACCTCCCACACTTTCTGAAATGATTAGCCCACTAACAGCGGCTTAACATCCCTCTTTTTCCCAGTAACTAATAGCAGTATGTCATCCCCCACAATAAGAACAAACAGAGATAAATCTACACACAGGTCACTTACATTTACTGGCTTTAAAAACCCAACATGCCATGCTTATATTCTCACCTAAGGGAGCTATCCACTATTTTCAGTTTTCTAAATTTTTTATCAATTGGGTCCTTGTACATTGCCTGAACTAATTCTACCAGTCTTTCTGGGACTTCAAAACAATACAGTACTGCCCAAATCAGCTTTCTTGGGACCTTGTTATATGCATTCTCTGAGTCTAAGAATACCCAGTTGGACTCTTTCCTCATCTCTATCTTCTTCTCAACTATCTGTCTCACTGCAAACATTGGGTCAGTTGTTCTGCATCCTGATCTGAATCTGAACTGCTCATCTCCCATCTTACTTTCTACTAATCCCTTTATCAGGCACCTTACCCAGAATTTTCATGCAATGTGACAGGAGTTCGATACCTCTGTACTGCCCAAAGTTATGGCTGTCCCCTTTGTTCTTGTACACTAGCACAATTATGCTTATTTTCCAGTCACCTGGGATACGCCTTTCTTTCCACACTACTATGAGTGCCCTCAGGAGGGTCTATATCAATTTGTTGCAATACAGTTGCAGTGAACACCAGATCATTAACCTTCATTCAGCGAAAATCATTTCAGCGATTCGCTGAATTTACCGAGAGCAAGTAAATACTTGACCTACAGCACAACTTTGCCCTTTTCTTCACTGTAGTGTGATCTCGGATTTGGTATATATAGCTAGGGCAAGATGTGGGGAGTGAAGCCCCCCACTTGGGTGGATTCATTTTGTGTAGCTGTCAGTCCATTGTGCTGTAGGGCAAGTATTTACTTGCCCTCAGTAAATTCAGCAAATCTCTGAAATGATTTTTGCTGAATGAGAGTCAGAGATCCAGTGTTCGCTGCAATTGCATTGTGACAAACTAATATAGACTCCCCTCAGGAACCATTTCTCCCCTATCTCACCCAGCATCTTTATCATATCTGCTGTGACCTCATCTGAGCCTTCTTCTTTCCCTGACTTCATTTTCCGTAGTGCTGTTCTTACTTCTTCTCGGGTGAGCTTCTCTTCTTCTCTCATCGTAGGCTGTGTCAGGGACAGAACAGCTCCTGTGGGTTTTTCTTAATTTAGAAACTGCTGGAAGTACTTCTTCCATCTGCCTTTAATGTCCTGTAGACTGGTGAGCAGGTTGTTGTTGGCATCCCTTATGAAGGGTGGCTGAATCTCTTCTTTAACTTTTTGTCTTTGCCTTGCAACCTGATATAGTTTCTTTGTGCCACCTAAACTAGTAGGGTACTTCCAATGCCCTATTCTTTGCTATTGCAACTACTTTCTTAGCTTCTTTGTTTCATACTTTTTTGCTGCAGTTCTTTCATTTGAAGACTTGCTGGACTTCTGCATTCCACCACCAGCTTCCCCTACTTACCTTATTTCCGCACCTGGCTTGGCCACATATCTGTTCTGTAGTCCTCACACATGCTCTTTTGAGGTGCTGCCATTCTTCTTCACCTCCAACTGTTTCCTCCTCTTTTTTGGTGTTCTAGAGCCCTGAGTATCTCCTTGAACTGTTGTACTTTCTCTCCAGTCAACTTCCAGGACTTCATTCTAGTCTCTGTTGACCATAGAACGTTCTTTGACTACTGCTTGCAGCTGATTTTGGCAATCAGTAATTTATGCTGTGGGTCGACTGTTTCACTGGGAATGACTTTTCAATCACTAATTCTGCTCCAGTGGGAAACAGTCTACCTGAGTTGCATGTTGGCCACTCTTATATGTGATCTTGTGACTTTCTCTTTTTCTGAACCATGTGTTGGCTACTAGCAAGCCATTTGCCAGACAGCAGTCTAGAATGGCCTCTCCATCTTTATTGCTGTTGCCCCATCCATGTGTTCCCAGGCAGCACTCATATTCTGTTCTATCTGTCCCAATATGTGCATTCAGGTCACCCATTATTAACACCAATTCTTGTTGTCCTGCTTTATCTAGTAGGTCCTGCAACTGCTGTATGAATGCTCTCTCTTCCTCACTATCACAACCCTGTTGTGGTGCATAGGCTGAGATTATGAATAGTGCTCTATCATTACACTGGAGCCTGATCGCCATGAGTCTGTCACTAATTCTGATGACATCTCTCACTGGATTCTGAAGCCTGTGTCTCACCACAAGTCCAACACCATTTCTAGCCTGTTCATTTGAGTAGCAGACTCTGGACTCCAAAATAAGTGGCTTTGCTGCACTGCCTTTCCATCTTGTCTCCAGGAAGCATAGGATGTTCAGCCTCCTCCTTACTATCATGTCATCCACTTCCAAGCTCCATCCTGTCAGTGAACCTACATTGAGTGTAGCAATTCTTAGTTCATGTTTGGCAGGTTGATTGGTTTTAGGTCCATCTTTCTCCCAACAGACCTATCCTAGGTAACCCAGGCTGGGCAACTGGACACCGGCTGGCCAGTAGCTTATTGACCCAGAGCTGTTGGGCTTTATGATATGCACACACTGACCAACAGGGGCACATACAGCCCTTCCTCCATTAGCATGGGTCCCTGGCGTAGGCTGGAGTAGGCCAGTTTCTCAACCCACTTATCAACGGTAACTACCCATGCCCAAAAAAGCAATTACTAAAAATGGAAAGCAAAGTCTAAGCCAACTTTACTAGAAGAAGTGAATATAGTAACAGACATAAAACAAGTAAAACTGGGATCTTTAGAAAAGGGTAGGAAGAAATTACTTACAAAAAATGGAAATTGTGGGAACAACACATGCAGAGGAGGAACAAGGTTTAAAAGAAGGCAGGATTTGAATGAGGTATGTAATGTTTGACTGACAATGAATGGATGGATTATAAGTGATGTACAATGTTTATAAATAAAATTATGTCAGTATGGCTTGTGATGTATTGTATATGCCTTTCAGCTTTTCCCGGTTAGGGGTCGCCACAGCGGAACTCCGGTCCGCTAATGATTGGCAGTAGATTTTCACGAATGCCAAGGTGCCAGCTCGACGTTCAATCTTCAATGAAGGCACGCCCATTTACATATGTCTTTCGAACACCCACCCAACTGCAGGGAGGACATGCAGACTCCACACAGAAGGTACTCCTCGCACTTCAGCCAAGAATCGAACGGGAGAACCTCTTGCTGTGAGGCAACAACGCTACTGCTGCACCACCGCGGATGTTTATGGCTTGTGATGTATAATGTTTGCAAATAAAATGATGTCAATATGGTTTGTTTTCATTTATATAAATGTATGATTGCCTATGTCGTACACGATAATTTAATAAAGATGTTTCTTGTTTAAAAAAAGTAACTGAAAAGTGAGGGATCAGCCTTATACCATCCTGCCCACAGAAGTATAACTGCCTTTTATGCCAACAGCACTAACTGCCAGACTTACAGCATATAAAATGGGAGTTTGAAATCCAAGGTCATCACACTAATTATACATTTTATTTTATTTATTATTTATTATTATTTTTGACATAATAGCAAGTAAAACCCTACTACCTGAAACCAATGTTCCCTAAATAAAATCTTGATGGCAACTCAGGTTTGATTTTTTTACTTATATACATCCTTGCAACTGCAGAGCATACACAGAAAACCTAACTGCCAAGCTCAGCCTCCCCATGTAGTTGCAGTACTGCTGTGTGACACTAATACCTACATTGCAAAAGCATGTTACTACTGCCCTTTAACCCTGTGCTGCCACGGGGCTGACTAACAGCTGGATCAAAGATGCAGCCATGGCTATAATCTACTGCAACAGTTGTACTATACTCTAGCCACCCACAAATAAAGAGGAAAAAATGAGTAAGCATATACCTGCAAGATGACTCACTCCATCCGAGGAAGATACCTTAAACCAAGGTCCATCTAAAACGCCATCATGGCAGAGAATAAGGGAGGAGGGAGGGGAGTCTTGTTCCTTATTTAGACATCAAACTTCTAATATCCTTGAATGAAAGATTAAAAGTGCTCAAATGAAAAATAACCAAAGAAACAAACAATTTGCCTATAACTCTGTGTACCACACACATGACTAAATAAAACCACCATCACATAGTAATACCCAGCATTCTTCCTAGTAACATTCTCATGGCTGAGAGAAATTTCACACACTGAGACCATCACTAATGATGTCCTTCCTGTCTGTAACACAAGCAAATCCCCTTAAGAACCACAGACTTAGTTAAATATCATGTTTCACAATTGCCCCTCTATATTACCACCTAATCAAAATGCATCTTACCTCCAAGCTCAATGCCCCACTTGCTTCTCTTCAAAGTTGCCTACTACAATACCACCATGTTTATCACTTGGACACCACTCTTATAATGTTCTTCAAGAGCCAGTACCAACAGAATTACCTAATTTCCCAGCCAAACTTAAATATACCTAACTAAACTAAACCCCCAACTACCTCATATCCTGTATCTTCAACCAAAAACCCCCTCTGTCCACCCATAGCCATACCCCACCTATTCCCTTTTCTTTCCCACTGCATACTACAAACTGACACTATTTAATGGGAAGACTTCTGGCAGGAATTTGTATACAAAAACCTGCCAGAGGCAAACCCATTTTATTTTAAAAGTGACACATGGCTGGTAGGAGTCTTACTGCTAGGAAGACATATTAATTTCCTAGATCTATATTTGAGGCTTCATCCTTACTGTTTCTTTACAAAATCTATTACTTTGTGTTTTACTTGTATTCTGCTTTTAACTGCATATTAAAACTTGAAAAGAGACCACAGCTCTGTCTCTTGTGAGTCAGGCAACATTATTTTCACCACCCTCCCACCTGGTTACTGTTGTGTTCTTAAACACCACTGTATTTCTAGTTGCCTTCCCCTTATGTTAATTTGACCATGTACCTCATTTCCTCTCCGTTTTTACTGGCTTGTGTGAGTAAGCACAAAATTATCATTTTGTGAAATCACTCCCCTTCAACTATTTAAATTTATTGGCCATGCTACTGTATTCCATAGTACCAAAATACAAAAGTGACCACCCCCTTTCAATCTATCTTGCTGTTTTAAAAATAGTGACTCTCCACTAAAACTTACCTACTTTCACATCTAACTCCTCTAGTGCACACTGCAGTGTTTAGGATAAACCATTTTTTTTCATCTTACCTTTAAGCATCCCAGTGCCTAGCACTTGCTTTAAAACCTGCTGGAAAGCACTAGGAAGTCTTAAACTGATACAAGCACTCAACTCTCCTTGTTAATAATGATAAATTAATTGTACACACTAAACAGCTTATAATTGCAAAGTACCTTGCTAAGGTAAGGGAAAACAGCTCTTGTACTTTATAAAAAAAAAAAAAAAAGCACCAAACCAGGCATGTCCAAGGGTTAGCTTCCAGTGATTTCTCCTGTCCACCTGGTGAATCTGGGCATACTGGGGCAATGCAGCAATTGCCTCATGTACACAAACAACCCTCTCCTCCTACCACCCAACACTACAACCTGAGAGAGATGCACTTACATAGCCAAAATGGAAGCAAAGCTCTCTCCTAGCAAGATTGTGTTAGACAGTCAAGAGGAGAAGGTTAACACCCACACTACACCTCAAGCAACACATAGCCCTTCTAAACCCACACCACCAACATCCACACATAGCAACACTAAACCCACATATGTGGAGGCCCTTAACAGTAACCTGCCCAAGCAACAAGGACCTCTGAAGCTGAAACGCAAATAGACACCAATCACAACCAAAGTGTAACATAGCTCACAACACCAGTGTGCCACCCAACAACAGCCCCTAAGGCAAGACAACGTACCCAACACTTTAGTCATAGGTGACTCTATAGTCAGGCACATTGATGTCCCACTCACTAGGCTGAACAAGGAGAAAATTACAGTCAGCTGCCTGTCGGGTGCCAGGATCCGCCACATAATGCATGCACTCAAGTCACTCTACAACAAGTACAAATATGTCTCTGTCATTGTCCATGTTGGAGAGAATGACTTGAGACGTACCTCCCTGGACTACATGAAAAGAGACATGGAAGAGCTCTCAGATCATGTGGGCCAGGCAGGTATGACCCTAGCCCGGAGTAGCATCCTGCCTTCACCCAGAATGATACCACAATATAAGGACAATATGATTGACTTTAACAATTGGCTAAACTTCTAGTGTCATTCAAAGGGGATCCAGTATCTGTGTGCCTGGGATGGCATGATCAACAGACCACAATGCTTTGCCAGAGATGGTCTTCACCTGTTGCCTCTGGGATTCGGGTTACTGGCTAAGGCTGTTGCCATCCCTATAGTGCCTTTTTTAGGCAAAATTCAAAGGACAAAACCACCACCATAACAGGCAGAAGCATGCAAAATCTGAAGGTAATGCTACTCAATGCTAGAAGTCTAAACCTCAAAATGCACTCTTTCGAGGCACTCTTAAAAATGGAGAACATCGATATCTGTACAGTAACTGAGACTTGGTTCAAGGCTCCAGAGAGCACCCCTGCAATACCAGGCTACAACTCTTACCACACTTTTCGGCCATCAAACCAGGACTGAAACTCTAAAGGTGAAGGAGTGTCCATATTCACCAAGGATATTCACAAAACCAGGCTAGTTTCCTAAAACAATGTGTCTGAAATTCTCCAGGTGCAACTAACACTGGGTAGGACTGCAATCCAAATTGTAGCTTACTACTGATTCCCCCACCATGCCACAAGATTCTCACTACACCTTTCTAAACATACTGGAAAATATTAAGATACAACCAAACACCCTAATACTGGGTGATTTCAACTACCCTGCCATTAACTGGAAAAACTACTCATGTACCTACATCTTTGCCCAATGGTTCTTGGAATTCATAAATTCCAATGCCCTGGATCAACTAATCCTTAGTCCCACCAGGGGCTCCAATATCCTAGACCTGGCCATTACCAACATGGGAAATCGATGCTCCACACCATTGGTCACCCCCTCGTTGGTCAGGAGTGACCATAAGTTAATCACCCTTGACATCTACATCCCACCCCCCAGTAAGGAACCTCCATAAAACACTTTTCCAAAGTCAAAAAACGTTGTGCTGTCATTTAACTATTGTTAATGTTGTTTTGTTTATTGTTTTACTACTGTAATGACTAGTTTTATTTCTATTGTTTGCTGTGCTTGTATACTACTGTAGTGTTTTTTTATTGTACTATCTGGAGCTTTTCTCCTCGGGTCTCCACTGAAAATGGGACAAAATCCCAGTTGGACTAACCCGGTCAAGAAATGTCAATAAATAAATAAACTTCAAGCTACTCAAGTCAGAAGTGACAAACTTCATGACACCCATGCAGATGGGAACTGAAAGTTCGACTGCTGAATCCTACACTAAGGCACTGTACGAGCACGTCCACTCATGCATAAATCATGCCATCCCCAACAGAACCAAGACGCTCTTCTCCAAAAAAAGGAAATCAATCTGGTGGGCCCTTGCCATAAACAAACTTTACAACAAAAGGAAGAAACTGTTGCAGAAAAGAGGAAAATCCCAGGATGCAAAAAACTCCCTTACCAGCCTCAGTAAGAAGCTGAGATCCCTCATAAAATCCTCCAAAGCTAGTTACGAATATAAAATTGTCAAAGATTCGAAAGACAACCACAAGGCATTCTATAGCTATGTCAGGAATCTAAATGGCAATGTTCAAATCTGCTCTGAGCTACAACAGAATAGCATTAAAGATACTGATCCCAAGGATATTGCCGATATCCTGGCACATTGATTCAATGCAAACTTCACCCCCTCTCACCCCCTAAAGGGCCCATCGCAATACCGAAAGAGTGCCAAATTCCAGTAATAATGGCCACACAGGTAAAAAACTCACTCTCCAAAGCTAAGAATACAGCATCCATGGGACCAGACGACATCCCAGGCTGTGTACTACATGAACTACAAAATGAACTGGCACCTCACCTAAGTGTCATGTTTAATCATAGCCTCACCTCAGGCTTCATGCCCACTGAGTGGCACACAGCTACTGTTATCCCACTCCACAAGGGGGGATCCACCTTGGATCCTGGGAACTACCGCCCCATCAGTCTGACGAGCCTGATTTGCAAGGCCATGGAACGTATTATCATGGAACTTATAAACAAAGACACTGGCAATCTTCAAACACTGGTCCCCATGCAGTTTGGGTTTGTGAAGGGCTGATCTTGTCTCCTGAACCTGATTGACTTCTTTAAATCAGTCTCCAGAGTCATGGACAAGGGTAAGGTGGTCCACACAGCCTATCTGGACCTTGCCAAGGCCTTCAATACCATCCCCCACTCTGGAATCATAGATAAACTTACTAAGCTGAGCATTAATCCCTACATCACACGATGGGTTGCCAACTGGCTTACTGACAGAACCCACACTGTAAAAGTAGCTGACTCCAAATCCAGCTCCAGACAAGTGACAAATGGAGTAACTCAGGGTTCAGTCTTGGGACCGTTCTTGTTTGGCATCTACTTCTCTGAAGTACAGGCCAACACTAAGGGACTCTGGCTAACAAAGTTCGCAGATGACTGCAAACTGGGAGCCATTATTGAATCCCCAAATAATGTAGATATTCTACAAAAGAGCCTTAAAGAAACAGATGCTTGGTACCCAAGCCATGGTCTCAAGCTCAATGCCAAAAAATGTATAGTTATCCCCTTTGGGAAAAAGCAAGTATCTGTGAATGTACCTGGCTAGACATCTTCAGCAGCTGGAGAGACCACAGAGGTACCTAACCAAGAGGATTACTGGCCTCAAACAGTTGCCCAATGCAGCACGACTGAAAAAGCTAAATCTGTTCTCTGTTGCATACCTCCTTCTCAGAGGCGATCTCTGTCTAACGCACAGAGCCATGTCCAACCCAGAATTGGTGAACATGCTCCATCTTAGCAAAACCAAATCTACTCGAGCTACACTCTCTAGGGATATAAACCTCAACACAACAATGAATAGAACATGCTGGAGGGATAGATTCCCTTTGCAGGGACTTCCCTTACTATGGAACAGGGTCCCGATCTACATAAGACAGAGCCCCTCACTATCACTCTTCAAGTGGAACCTTGATGAGTGGATGGGTAACAGAAAGTTCACACCGGGGATCACACCAACAGCACTACTAGATAGGGGCCAAGGGTACTAGCTACTAGTACAAGGGTCTAGGGAACTACTAAAGTGGAGGTGAATACCGCACAACGTGGCTGGGCTAATATATGCCTTCAGGCAGATAGCCCAGTACCAACCTATGAACCTATGAACCACATAGGTGGCAGTACACTAAACACCGAAAGTGTGATAAGAGACTTAGGAACACAGGTGGACAGTGGTCTCACCTTCGATAACCACATCACCACAACAGTCAGGAAATCCTTCTATGTGGCACACCTCATCACTAAGGGCTTTTCATCCAGAAAAAAGTAGGTCATTGTCCCACTGTACTCATCCCTCATTAGACCCATTATAGAATACAACACCCCATTTCGTATGTACCTCTCAAGACATCTGCAACAACTGGAAAGGCCACAGAAATACCTCACTAAAGAATCACAGGCCTAATGCAGATGCTAAAAAAACTCCACCTATACTCTGTCACAGATCTTCTACTCAGAGGCAATCTCTGCTTAACATACAAGGCATGTCAAACCCAGAGCTGTTGGACAAGCTACACTTAAAGAAATCCCAATCCCTCAGAGACACATGCTCCAGGGATCTAAACCTTGTCATCACAATGAACAAAATACGCTGGAGGGATAGGTTCCTGACCCAGAGACTCCCAAGACTCTGGAATAGACTGCCCATACATGTCAAGCACAGCACCTCTTTGGCCCTCTTCAAAAGGAACTTTGATGATTGGATGGGAGATAGGAAATTCACCCCAGGGATTACATCAGTCGCCTTGCTAGACAGGGGTCCAGGGAAGTAAATACTGTGGGAAGAAATAGCCAGGGAATTGTTATGTCTAGGCTTGTATAGGCCCTAGGTCCGATAGCCTAGTACCAACCTATGAACCTATAAACTTTATCTGCTAATGTGGCAGCAAGAATTTAAAAGTCATTCATGCATAATTTCTGTTTTTAAGACATTACATAATTCAAGAAACATTTTTGCATTATAGCAGGTCTAAGCATTACAATATAAATACAATTCTGTTTAATGGAGCGAAAGAGAGAGAGAGAGACAGAGAGAGATAGATGCCATGCGTGATAACTTCTTAGAACATCTCTTCTTTGGTTAGTGTTGCATTTGAAAAATATCAGTCTGTTAGTTTTAAGGTAGAATATCATTAAGAGATGGGTATCTTATCTTGTTTTCTTTAACGTAATTGCATGACTGCTGAGTTCACTTAATCACTTTAATATGTATGCAAAAATGCTGAGAGTAAACACACTTATTTGAATCCTGGCTTTGCACATGTAACACACCAAGTTAATTATTAACTTAGCATTACTTATGCAATTTGGCTCTACGTACAAACTATGTTAACATGCCCCTTCTGACAGCACTACTTCTCTATAAGTAGTAACATTCCTGGCTGCAATTATCACCACGGAAGCGTTACTAACTATGCACTTCTTTGCCTAAGTGATTCTCCCTGCTTCATTTCTTAACTAATGTCATGTAACTCCACATACATAAGTTCAACCATATATGTGTCTATATTCAAGTGTTTAAATTCTTGTTCTATTTGATACTATGTATATATTTTTGTTTTTACATTTTTATCCCGTAAATGTGTTAACATTCATTTTTTGTCTATAATTTCTATTGCTTGGTGTTATAATGATTTTGTATGTAAGCTTAGGCTGGAGCTTTTCTCCCCGGGCCTCTGCTGAAAATGGGCACTGTCCCAGTCGGCCATCCCGGTAAACAAATGTAAAATGAATAAATAAAAATAAAATATTTATCAGAGTAAACTAAACATTTAGTAATCACTGATGTTAAGCTAAATTGTATTCATTTTCATTGATTACTGATGCTAGAAAATGCTAAAGCTAGAACTAGCATGTCAGTGAAGGATTAATATATGGCACAACCCACCCAAACAGCATAAATTACTGCCCCCATTTTCACTAGATATGAAAAAAGTACTAAAAAGGCTAAAGACATTTTAATCTTAAAGAAAAATAAACTAGAAATGTGTTGAGACTTTAACATCAAATAGCAATGTGAATGCAATAATGTTGCAAAAACACACAACAGTGTGGGTGACAATTTTAAAGTCTTAAGTCATTAAGCAGTAATACAATGCTGGATTACCTCAGGAAGGAGATGAATCCAATAATCTCTTCTTTACACAAACATTTAGCTTATTTTAAGAGCTTGTATTAAGAATTACCTGAATAATCTAGCAATTAGGATGATTTAAGTAGAAACCAAAACCTTGGGCATAAAAACAAATTAGAAGAGGAAGAAATAAGAACTGAAAATAAGTTAAAGTTAAATAAATGAAAAGAGAAGTATCAGAGGTTTTTAAATATAGGCTGGATGAAATGATATAATATTGAGGGGACTGACTGATGAAATTAGACAGAGTACCCTTATTTGAACAGTATATTGAGTCAAACAGAAGGCAAATCTTCATGTGCAATGGGTTACACAACTGAGAGGGTGTATAGCAACTTGTGCCGCACCCCATCATCAGGAGGCACATCCACACAGACTGTATATACTTTAAGGTCACACCATTAATTTCTGAAGGCTTTAAATGAATAAATCTTGTAGCTCAAGCCACTCTATTATCATTGTGAGTGCTGACTTACTTAAAAAAAATTCAGTTCATAAAATATCTTGCTCAAATACATTTTAAGGTCAGAATGGTGTATAGGAACATCTTGTATTTTATTTGGAAAAATTTCCTATTAAATGCATCAAACAGAAACATCTGAGTTGCTGAAACAAATACTTAATAAACACTGACTGCAAACTTATGACATTTTTGTCTGTTTTGCAGTCAGCTCAGCACTGTTGAATGCAGTTATCAAAACAGAGTTTTAATTTTAAAAAGTAAATTGTACAGAACAGATACTAAATCTACTTGTTTAACACAGGTATTTTTTTTTAATAATTATGCAAATGATGCTTTAATCAGATATGTAGTATGACATTTGGGATAACTGCTCACTCTCATAATTAAGCTATAAATTGACAATGTTTATAGCCCTTTCTCTTTTGGAGTTAAATACGTGGCAGTATGTACAGTCAGAATAAAAGGAAAACAAACAAAATCAAAGTTACTGGAGGATTAAGAGCTGAGATAAATGAGAAAACCCTGTACCCATTTAATGTTGAAGAAGTATTCTCTGTTTTATATCCAGCTGTGAAAGCCATCAAGAATATGTCATACATATGGTGGTGTTAAATTAGAAAAAAAAGAGTAGTTTATTTGTGTGTAGTTCTTTTATCAAAGTACAACACATGTTATAGAGTTTTTTGTTTTCACCAAGTTCATAGAAGTTCATAGATTAGTACTAGACTAACTGCCCTTCTGGGCCATTTTAAGCCTAGCCAGTTACCCCCTGTTAGAATCAAACCCTGCACCTTGTGTCGGTAAGGTAAACACCTTAACCATTATGTCAGCCTCCCACTCTTTGACTATGCAAATACATCAGGTCTTATTTGGTCAGTCACTGTTATGCTTGGAGAGTCATTCTTTCCCTATAACAATGTAATGACAGAGGTTAGTATTTATATGCACTCCAGGGTGTGGATCAATCAAAAACTCTTATTTTTCCTTCTTTGGAGGCTGTCATTTTTAGCTTACACATTGAGATGTGGGTGTCTTAACTCACTGATTGTGAGCTGGTCAATGTGGCTGACAGCGTAAATTCAAAGAAGTTATATTCAAAGAACTGTCTGTCAACAAAATTGACTTGATTTGTTTCTATAACTGATACTACTGTCCATTCCAGATATAGGAAATTAACATAATAATTAAGTAAAACATTTAGCATTAATAGCTTAGTGTAATTTACATGACTGTCATGACTAACATTTATAATTTATGAGTTGTATTAACATTTAAGAGTTAAAAAAAAAAGAGTAATCTCCCCGGTATCCCCGAAGTCTCAAAACAACCCACTAAACAAGTGTAGTGGGTCCAAAAACAAAACAGTGTAAGAAACTTCTGTGTGTGGAAGATTTTCAGTCCATATATCTCTAGTTAATCACTATATATTAATCAGATCAGACAAAAGTAGTAGAGGTAGTGAACTTAAACTCATCTTAAGCCCAAAAAAAAATAATAAAATAAAATAAAACATATATAATTGTACAGAATTACTAAGTATTCAAAAGTAATCCAAGCTGTTTCCAGGCGTAGTCTGTGTACTTAATAAAGGATTTTTGACTGGAAACAGACTGCCTGCCTTGCTTGGAATACTTTCGAATACTTAGTAATTCTGTACAATTATATATTTTTTATTTTTTTTTTTTTACTTGAGTTTAAGTTCGCTACTTCCACTACTTTTGTCTGATCTGATTGATATACAGTGATTAACTAGATATATGGACTGAAAATCTTCCACACAGAGAAGTTTCTTACAACATTTAAGAGTTACTTACTTTTAAAATTCTCAGTAAATATAAAGAAGAGACAACCCTATGAGTGATGATACTTGGTTGCTGAAGATTAGCTCATGTTATTCCAGGCTGGTACTATCAAGCACTTCAAAAATGAGAACCATGGCAGTATAACTTTATTCTGATTACCAGGGAAAAAGTGCATTGTCAGTTTAAACATTCAGAGTACTTTTCATAGGTTTGAAGGTATATACTAGGCTAATTACCACCAGTGTCTCTATAAGCCTAGCCATGCAACCCAACCCAATTGTGTCCCTATGTATCATGGGTCTTTATTAGAAGGTGTGGGTTACGTTAGCTTGGGCATTACTGCCTACCTCTGTCTAACAGAGGCATGGGGGCTAAATCCAGTGTGAATTTCCAATTTCCCATCCATTAGTCAAGGTTACACATTAATAGGGTTAGGGATGAACTCTGCTTCTTATGGATGGAGACCCTGTTCCAGAGCACTGGAATCCTGTGAGACACATATCTGTCTCACCAACGTGTCTTATTTATGTCACAAGCAAAAGTTAAATCCTTGAATCTAGTGGTTCTGATGCTGTTCATTTTGTAGCTGTGCAAAATATCCATCAGAGATGGATCTGATGACACCTTTTATGTCAGGCATAGATCACCTCTCAGTAGCCTGTAGGAGACTGAGTATAGAGACAGGCCTTTAAGGTGATCTGTAAAGGACAATGTGTTTACACCCTGGATTCTCCTGGTAAAGAACTTTTGTGGACATTCCAACATTTGTAATATGTCTGCTCAGGTACATGCTGAAGGGGGATTTGTACTCAATGCGGGGTCTGATAAGGGTCAAATTAAGTGGCAGTATGACTTCTTTGGAGCTGGATGCTATGCCCTTACTTATATTTTCTTACTACCTTGGCCACATATTGGTTAAAGGCCAGATTACTATCTACATATGTTCCCAGTTCCCTGACTACCGAGTCAGCTCTTAGAGGTGTCTTATCAATGGAGTTATTAGTCTGGTTAGCAGTTTTTCCAAAAATCACTATAACGCATTTCTTGACATTGACTTTTAATCTGTGACTTGGCACCAGTCATTTATCTGTGTTAGACCCATTTATAAGATGTTTGTGTTAAGGAGCGAATCTTTGATAGCTCCCAATTTGCAATCATGTGTGAACTTGGTCAGCTAAAGGGCCTTGACATTAACCTTTACTTCCAAGAAGTAGATGCCAAATAGGAGCAGTCCCAGCATGGAGCCCGGAGGTTCCTCACTGGTGATCAGTCTCTTAGTGGGGTGGTCTCACCAGTCCTTACTTCCTGAGTCCTGTCTGTGAGCCAGCTAGCAATTCAGTGAGTTATGTAGGGGTTTATGCCCAGTTCAGTGTGTCTGTCAACTACATCTGAGGTGGATATTGTACTGAACACCTTAGTCAGGTCCATGTAGGCAGTATGCACCATTTTCCCCTCATCTATTACCTTGGTGACTCTCTCAAAGAAGTCCACCAGGTTTAGTAGGTATGGCTTTCCCTTGATAAAGTCAAACTTAGATTTAAAATTGTAAGATGTAATAAATATGATTTAGTTCATTTTCAGTGCTATATATATATCAACTTCCTACTAGTTTAGATATATTAGGAAGATGTAATAAATTTTCCTTTCTTCCTGACTAATTAATACATTCTCTATGAAATCCATATGCTGCATTCAGGCAGGATAGAATTATTTACGGTGAGAGTACTAATAGCATCAGTCTGCAACTGAATTGAAGAACTCTGTTCTTACATATTACTTTCTTATTCAGTTTTCAGTGTTAATATATGCAAATAGTTTGCATTTTATTTATTATATTATATACTGTATGTACGTATGTATGTATGTGTTACATTATTACTAGAATATATTTATTTATTGGACTGGGGTAAACTGTAGCTTTTCTTTTTGTGCATAAATGTACTGGTTGGCAAAACCAAGTAGATGAGACTTCTACTCATCAGTTTTGACTTGCTAGTTTTCAACTGGGTGAAACTTGTTTTCCAAGAGAAGCACTGCTGGTGTGATTTCTGTTTTTGCAGTAGCAGTGATAAGTTTCTGTGTGGCCTTTTCACTTTCCAATGTGGTTGCGTGACAATGCAAATTATATAATTTTAGTAAGTAGGGTTGTACAAAGACCCCTATATTGAGGGTGCAGGGGGGTTGCCCAATGAAAAAAATGTTTATTCTTCTTTTCTTTAATGTTTTGAAACTTCAGACATTTTCAGGTGGTTGAAACTTCAACCAGCCATTAATTGAAATGATGTAATTGATTCCTTTCTTTCTTCAAGGTGCAATCTTTATGATCCATTTAGGATGAAAAAGTTTTCCTTTATTATCATATTTATATGGCTTGGTCTATGAATAATTTTTTCTTAGTTTTCTTTGGTCTCTTATCTTATACTAAAATATTTTCATTGCAATCTCTAGGTTACTGCATTTCCCTTCTTTAAAAATGCCCTTTTAGTGTTTGACAAACTACAGTGGAAATAAATTGTAAAAACCCATTGAGTTCAAATACAAAATAATCTTTGTGATTTTTACTTTAAATAAGTTCAGTGTTGATGTGGTATATTTGATTACATTTTATATTTAGTTAACTTAAGGCTTTGACTGTTATTTTAAAATAATTATTATCTATTGAATTAGTGGAATATTGCACCTCCCTTTGTATACCTGGTCATCGTATGTATAATAATTGCTATGTACTCTAATTTTAGTAACAACATACATACACTGTAGATGTATAACAGTAAGAAATAAATAAAAAGTAATGTGCCTCCTGATTTAATCTATAGCCATTAAATACAATGCTATCATTTCACAACTGGGAAGTTTTTTCACTTAATTTTATTTTTTAGCATGTAATGATAATTAAGGTAACATAATTTAATGTCAATAGATGTATATTCATTCTTTATATTATATACTGCACAGGCATTTACATGAGTCATCGATAAAAGACAGGTCAGCCTTCTATTTAATGCAACTAGGTGAAGTTAGGAGTAATGCAATTTACACTGTTTAAATATATCTGTTTTCCTTTAAAGTATTTTTAAGAGAGTAATATGTTTCAGTTATTTCTTTAATAAGTTAGTCAAAGGGCTTAACATGATTAGTTGTTGAGAAAATCAGAGAAGTTTGTAAAGGTTTAATAGGTTTTGATGTTGTGAGGAATTTGTTGGAAATGTAAGCATTCACTTATCAGATACAGTTTATACTATAATCAAAGCAGTTATTAAATTTATTATTAAAACTTAAGTATATGTATTTTACATTATTTGATTATTTAATCATAGATTACTTCATAAACAACACACATTTTTTTAAATTTTATAATCTGAAATATGGTAAACAAAGGGGATTCATCAAACCTCCTAACAGCCAATCTCTTTTTAAGTGACTGTTAGTGTTATTTTATAAATTATTTTTTGTTTTGGGAAAATAAAGGGAATCAGATTAGAAAGTACAATTAACACATATGCTATTCTTATGCATTTTATACCTTTAATATGGAGCACAGTAATTGCGGATATGGTAGCAACTAGAGTTAGCCTTATTTAATATATGTTTTGCATCTAAATAGTGTATAGTTCATTGAAAGTAACTGTATTATAAGGGTTTCATGGGTTATATCAAACTCCAGATCAATAAATTTCTAGTACCAAAATAAAATGATTTAAACTGCATTATTCAATGGAAAATGCAGTTTGATTGAAAATGTTAACAAAAATTATAAAAAAAAGTTTCAAGAAGACAAGATTATCTTGCTGTATATTAACTCCACATGTTGTAGTGACAAATTAGCAAAAACAGAAGTGCAGTGACACTTAAGCAAATCTAAAAATAATTCACACACACTAAACACTAAAATTCAGCGGTCAGATAAAGGAATAAAAGTTTCACACATACACTTTAAAATACAACATTCATATAAACTGTTATTTGATTTAATCAGCCGCACAAAAAGACTTTTAACTAAACAGTCAATAAGAAACTGACATGCTTTCTATTTAATGCAGTTGTTTAAGTGCTTAGTTTGCTTAAAGTTATGTATTTGACTGTCATGCTAGTCAAGCTAAGGTATTTCCTTTTAATGCATAAGAAGGTAAAGGAAATTTAATTCAGTGATTGTCATGTGAAGTATACCTTATATTTTCTATATAAAATTAATGAATTCCCCTTTTTCCTTATCATGTACATATATAAGAGTTGGTCAGATATTTTAGAAAAAGGTTAGATTATAGACGGTTTCAAATTTGGGAACATTTTTATAAATTTATCCCATTCTTTAAACTAATTTGAAGAAATGTATGATAAATAATGCTCATATTGCTGCTACTAGGTTGGTATATTTGTTATCCTTGTATCATTTACTTGACAAATATCGAATTGTGATCAAGCAGAACTGAAGCGTATAATGTAGAATCATAAATATCTCAAGGCAATTTGGTATAAATTATCAAGTAGCTTGCAAAAATTGTAAATGCAGTTTCCAACCTCCTTTTATGGTTTCAATGCTTATTAAATTTTCCACCTAGATGCATGCATTAGTCAGTTTCATTACTAGAAAATATATTTTAGAATGCATTTTTCTTCATATAAAATTGCTTTGTTTTTGAGGAAAGTTAGTAAATGCATTATGACATCCACATATTTTTTTTAAATGTAAAATGTGATTAATCTGTACTGTTTTCACACACACACACACACACACACACACACACACACACACACACACACACACACAATATATTCTGAAGAGCAAACCTTACTTCTCTATGAACTAATGTAATCAGCTCAGAGATTGCCACATCTATGAGAAAAAAATATCTTTCTGACTCTTAGAACTGCTCTTTTTTTCTTTCTGTTTGTTTCTGGCAGAAGCAGTTTTGATCATGTACCTTATAACATTATTTTCCATGATGCCATGATAATCTTATGCCCCTCAATGCTGTAGTTTTCAAAAATCTGCTAATTCATAATGTGACTTAGCCTGCCTCATATTACTGAATATTAATTCATTTTGATTTAAATTCTACTTACAGAATGATGTTGACAGTCCAGTTCTATACTTTCAGGTAATAATGTGTTATGGTGATGTAGTTTGACAATCGATGAATTCATTTTTTATACTAATCCTACCCAATGACAATGAAACTATTAACAATTAAATGAAAACAATGAAACTATTAATTAAATGAAAACATAGCTACAGTACTATAGTGAAGATCATTCTTGATAAAGTCTTGACATTTAAGTTAATTATTTTGCATTACTAAACCCAAAATGTTTTACTTACATAAATGTTGATTTGATATGAAACAATTTTGATTTTCATGATAACTTTCACTCATTTCAACTGCTTAATTCAATTCAGGGGGACAGGGGAGTCAGTTCCTATCCTGGTACTTATTGGGTACAAGGCAGTGAAACAGATTGGGAACAGGGTGCTGATCCATTGTATGGCAAACAGATATACTGTTGCACGCAGCATGTACACATATGGACAATTTGGAAGAACTCCTGTGCATCTACAACATATCTTTGGGATGTGTAAGGAAACAGAAGCAACCAACAGAATACTCTTGGACAAAGGAAGACATACAGAATTAACAGAGGTGGTGCCAAAGCTAAGAAGTGACCTGGAGACCCAAGCACTGTGACAAAGCTAAGAAGTGACCTGGAGACCCAAGCACTGTGACAAAGCTAAGAAGTGACCTGGAGACCCAAGCACTGTGACAAAGCTAAGAAGTGACCTGGAGACCCAAGCACTGTGACAAAGCAGTACTAACCATGGCACCACTACAAAAAAAAATAAAATAAAGCAGTATAAGATAAATTTGCATAGAATAAGAGCTCTTGGATCAAGGAATCATTAGGCAGTGTAAAATGTTCACTAGCAGAGCTGTTTTAATTCGTTAAAATGTTTACATAAAAGCTTTCCTTCATGGTAAATTGTTAAGTTATATGAGATGTAGGGGGGCTTAAGTTTCAGAGCAGACTGAAATTACTCCTGTCTCTGCAGTCAATGTTTACTGTGAGCAAGCTTCTATGATGGTTTTCTAAAGAGTGAAAAGAGGGAAAATTACATAAAAATCTAGGACTATCAACACTTATGGGTAAGTACAAATGGTTAGCATATTGACAATAAACACCTCAGTGATTGAGTTCCTTCTCTGTAGCAGAATTGGGCAGAGATAAAGGCTAGAGTCGCATTAATGTTTAGGGGGCTTTTAGAGACAGGAAATGTGCATCCAGTAAGGTTGCTCTTTAAATAACCTGTCTTCTATTGAATGAAGCAACAGGGACAAGTACACTACCTAAAGCTGGGGTCATTTCCAGGGCTTTGCTTGTAAATGGTCTCATCATCATTTCTACTCACATTTCCCTTTCATTCCCATGGCATTTCCGTAATATAAATTATGCCCTTATCCCCAGAAAAATACTGTATCACTCCATAGCATACCTACTGGTACCCAGCATGAATATTCTTCTTCACTCACTGGATTAACAACTCTTTACAACCTGTCACTGTAAATGATGTTGTTAGCTTAGATCAGGTCTTGTGTCAGCTAACTCAAGCCCTTCACTACACTGCTTAAAGAAAAATGTGAAACTGTTAAAAGTGCACATTACAGCTAAATCATGCCACAATGTCAGGTTACTTCTTGATGGAGTTATGAAAAGTGACACCATGTCCCTTAGAGCAAGAGCTTTGCTTTGTGATTAAGAAAATGGATAATATATAGGCATGCCACACTTCCTTTTCTTAAGTAGCAGTCAGATCATGCACATGTCATCGAGCATGATTTTTTTGTCATTTTAAGGTTTTTTACCCAGTGTCTAAAATGACATATATGCTTTGGTTCATTAGTATTACTTTATCACACTAACCCATGCTTCTCCATGAAGTCATTGCTCAATTTGCCACTGATTGCCATCATATCATTCTTTTATCTTTTGGTATCTCTGCTCATATGTCATGTGATGTCTTGCTGCAGGTGCTGGCCATCTCCATGAGGTTCAATAAGAGTGGCTAGTAGGAGCGAGAGATAACCGATGACTGGCCATCCGTCATGCCTTAGTGGGTGGATCACTTTACACTGTTCTTCTCCCTCATTCTACCTTGGGGTGAAACAAAGGTGCCATGTGCAACTGTGCCACTACACATATTACACTGATGTCTTCATGTGCTGCTTCAGACCAGGCTCACTGCCAGATTATATCCACTGCTGCTGACGGCATCACCATCCTTTCACAGACATATTGTTACTGCATTTATCTCAGCTAAGGTAAAACCCTAAATCTCACACCTAATTTGAACCAAGGTTACTGATAATGTCAATGGACCCCTTACTGCTTGCCTATCTCTGGAGACAAGCTGAACATCAGAAGTAGAATAAAAAACAGTGGCTTAGGGTCAAGAAAAGAACATATATAATGACAAGGACATAACAGGCATCTTTAGCAAGTTCCCTGCCTAAACTGAAAGTGAAATGCAAAAAATCCATTAAAAAAGGGTAATGATTCTGTCTGGAAATATTTTAATCTGGGGCTATTAATGCTTTTGGGGTAGAGTTTAGATGCATTCTCTATGATCAGATGGACTTTCTGTTTTCCTTTAATCTGTCAGAAACATGTTACACATAAGCTGAATGACTACACTAAACTGCTCTTGTATTTGGAATATGGGGACTTCCTCCATGATCAACCTCTTTAAAGAAAACATTGACTCAGTGAGATTTGTCCCATTAAAAAATAAAATCAATAAAAGAAAAAAAAGTCTTTTGACAAATGTAATGCAATATAGTTCCATGTTCTGAATTCAGTCCTTATCCTATCCAAAAGGTTGGGGAGCATGTCTGAAACTTATGACCATCCAGACCTTAACAGAATCCTTCCTTATAACTTAATGAAATGCCAGATCAGTAGACTGCACTGAGCAATCAGTGATGGTATGTTACCAGTTCAGTGTGTTGCCAAGGAAGTACAACACATTCACCTTTCCTATAGTATAACATCTTATTACCGATTATTTTCCTTCAGGTTGTTCACTTACAAATACGGTGCTAAAGACATTTTTTCAATTTTCATATTTTTGTATGCACATATTTTTCCATGATTCTCATTGATTTGGGTGATTTGCCACTGAAAAACAATAATTTTTTGGTTGTTTCTTGTATCATCTATAAACAACAACTATACAAGATGTACTTATAAAAAATTATTTCTTAGCTGCATAAACTCTTTCCCAATTCACTCCTACTGCCAGCTAGCTGCATCAATGTTTCCTGTGTTTCATGTCTGAGCTGTCCACTTAACCAAGACTAACAACTGCTGTTAACAGAGTTGACTGAACTTTCAATGTTATTTGAGTCAGCAGATATTTTTTTCTTTGGGGCCTTAGTGGGATGGAAAGAAGGCAGGCAATAAACCCCTTATTGAATGGACTTTTCCTGGATTAAATGCATGAAAGGTAATGAACAAGAAGATGTAGGAGTCTGTGGGAAAAATTCCCAAAACCATAATGCGAGAGTCCATGCAGTGCTAACATTTTGTGTACTGAGGAGGCTGTATAGTATATCTGTCTATCTATATATCTATATCTATAGCTATAAATCTATATCTATGTATCTATCTATATATCTATATATATATATATATATATATATATATATATATATATATATATATGTATATATGTATATATATATATATATGTATATATATATATATATATATATATATATATCTGGTTTACCATCAACTGTTCGAACGGCACAATGTAATCCGTTCAAAATACCGCCTTCGCAAAACCACTTCCTGCATACTAAGTAGGGCAGAATGTCGAAGTGCATTTAGTGACAGAATCGCATTTACACTTTCGACATTTAGTTTTGCAGTTCAGTATTGTAAATCACGTAACCTAATGTTTTTGCAGGGGTGCAAGCCCCCCCATGCACCCCGCACACCGCCTACAAATTATATATTCCAACTCTGAGATTGCACTACAGTGGTGAAAAGGGTAATTTCCCGATCCGCACTGTACCATGATGTTCATAGGTTCATAGGTTCATAGGTTCATACTAGGCTATCTGCCCTAGGGCATTTATAAGCCTAGCCAGAATGTGTTTGGCTTTCGCCACCCATTTTAAATTTATTTTGCCATGCCCTTTTTCAAGGTTAGTATACTGTGCCTCTGTCTAACAGTGACACAGAAGTGATACCCGGGGTAAACCTATGATCTCCCATCCACTCATCAAGATTCCTCTTGAATAGAGTCAATGAGGGACTCTGCCTAACCTGGACTGGGATTTTATTCCAGAGTGAAGGGAGCCTCTGGGTTATGAATCTGTCCCTCCAGCATGTCTTATTTATTTCAGTGCTGAGGTTCAAGTCTCTCGAGCGCATAGCTCGATGGGATTTCGATTTTGGAGGTGCAGCATGTCCATTAATTCCGGGTTGGACATGGCTTTATACGTCAGGCACAGATCGCCTCTGAACAGGCGGTATGCCACTGAGTAGAGCTGGAGTTTCTTTAACCGGGCAGCTTATGGCATCTGTTTGAGCCCTTTGATCCTCTTGGTGAGGTACTTTTGGGGTCTTTCCAGTTGCTGCAGGTGTCTGGTAAGGTACATCCCAAAAGGGGCATTGTACTCAATTATGGGCCTGATGAGGGATGAGTAAAGAGGCACGATGACCTCCCCTGATCTAGATGTGAATCCCTTCATGATTAGGTGGGCTATATGAAATGTTTTTCTAACCACTTTGGCCACGTGGTTGTCAAATAAGAGATTGCTATCAACTTGGGTCCCCAGGTCCCTAATTACTTCTTCTGTACTTAATGGATTACCACCTATGTGGTAATTTGTGGGCACTTTGTTTTTGCCAAAGGGATGACTATACACTTTTGGCATTTAGCTTGAGGCCATGGCTCTGGCACCAGTTGTCTGTTTCTATGAGGCCCTTTTGGAGGATGCTTGTGTCGGCTGGAGAGTCGATTATGGTGCCCAGTTTGCAGTCATCTGTGAACTTGGTCAGCCACAGTCCTTCCGTGTTGGCCTGTACCTCTGAGAAATATATACCGAACAAGAGAGGTCCCAGGACTGAGCCTTGTGGGACACCACTTGTAACTGGTTTGGAGTCTGACATGGCTCCAGCAATTCTAACCATGTGGGTTCTGTCCTTGAGCCAGTTTGCAATCCATCTAGTGACATAGGGGTTTATATTTAAGCTGGTGAGCTTATCTATAATGCCCGAGTGGGGTATTGTATTGAAGGCTTTTGCGAGGTCCAGGTAGGCTGTGTGGACCACCTTCCCCTCTTCAATGGCCTTGGTGACTGTTTCAAAGAAACCAACCAGGTTTAACAGGCAGGATCTGCCCTTAACAAAGCCGAACTGGGTAGGATCCAGTGTCTGTAGGTCCCCAATATCTTTATTTATGAGGTCCATGATGATCCTTTCCATAGCTTTGCAGACCAAGCTAGTCAGGCTTATGGGGCGATAGTTTCCAGGATCCGTTGAGGCACCACCTTTATGGAGAAGGACCACTGTTGCTGTACGCCACTCTTTGGGCACATATCCTGTAGTAAGGCTGAGATTGAATAGTAGTTTTATCTTTGGGTTTAGCTCTTCTTGGAGTTCATGTAGGACGCAGCCCAGGACACCGTCTGGTCCCATTGATGCTGTGTTTTTTGCTTTGGAGAGGGCGGCTCTTACCTGAGCATCTGAGATGTCAGGGGCATCACTCTGCTGGGATAGATATTTGCCCTTTTGGTGGGAGGGGAGAAGTTTGCACTGAACCTGTCAGCTAGGATGTTGGCAATGTCTGTGGGTTCAGTGTATTTTTTGTCATTTTGGACTAATTCTGAGCATATCTGGGAATTACCACCCAGGTTCCTAACATAACTAAAGAAAGCCTTGTGATTATCCTTAGTGTCCTGTGCAATTTTTCACTCGAAGCTGGCCTTAGACAATTTTATGAGTGCCCGTAGTTTTTTGCTAATACTGATCAGTGATGCCTTCCCTTTTGGGATTTTGCTCTATCATTTAGTAGCTTCCTCCTTCTATTGTATAGTTTGTTTATGGCTGGGGTCCACCAGACAGGACGTCTGCCTTTGGAGGATTGGGTCTTGGTTTTATTTGGGATCGCATGATCCATGCATTCCTGAAGGTGTTCATAGAATGCATTTATAAAGGATTCTGTGGTCTGGGCCGTATTTTCCACAGGCCCGGGGGCTTTGAAGGATTCCACCTCGGTTTTGAGGAGTGTGAAATTTGCTTTAGAGAAGTTTTTCACTGTGGTTTTCTGGGCAGGGGGTTGGTTCGGGATGTGAATATCCAGTGAGATTAGTTTATGGTCTGATCTTACCAGTGAGGTTTACACTTCTGGTCTGGAGCATAGAGTCCCCATGTTGGTGATGATCAGGTCCAGTATGTTTTCCCCTCTTGTGGGAGTGGTAACAAGTTGTTCCATAGCATTTGAGTTTATAAATTCTAGGAACCTTTGGGCTAGGGTTTTGGAGCTAGAGTAATGCTCCCAGTCTATGTTTGGGTAGTTGAAGTCGCCCAATATAATGGTGTTTGGAGAGACCTTCATATTTTCCAGTGTTCTCAGGAAGGCCGAGTGGGGTTCCTGGGTTTGGGAGGGTGGTCTGTAACAGGCTATAAACTGGAAGGTAGTTTTACCCACTGTTAGTTGCACATGGATAGTCTCTGATGCTTCGTGCTTTGCCACCAACCTGGAGGTGTGGGTATCTTTGATGAATATCGATACTCCCCCTCCTTTTGTGGTTCGGTCCAAGTTTTGGGGCCGAAAAGCATGGTATGAGGTATAACCTGGTAGTGCTGGGGTGCTCTCGGGAGCCCTGAACCAGGTTTCTGTTACTGCACAGATATTGATGTTCTCCATGCTAAGGAGAGTTTCGAGTGCATGCATCTTGAGGTTTAGACTTCTGGCATTGAGTAGCATTACTCTTAGTTTCTTATCCCTTGTGATACCTATGGAGGTGGGTTTGTCTTTTGAGCCTTGCCTAAAAAAGGCACTATGGGGGTAGCAAGAGCCTTTGCCAATATCCAAAAGCCCAGGGAAGTTGAAATGTCGACTACATATGTGCGAATGCACAGTGGCATTCACTGTACTGAACACTTGCATTAGTGAAGGTTGGTAATACGGGAAGCAGCCTAATGACTTTCGACATTCCCAATATATATGCATCTTAAGGGGGATATTTGTAAGTTGTGCTTTATTTATAGGTTCATAGGTTGGTACTAGGCTATCAACTCTAGGGCCAATACAAGCCTAGCCATAACAATTCCCTGGCTATTTCTTCCCACACTATTTACTTTCCTGGACCCCTGTCTAGCAGGGCGACTGATGTGATCCCCGGGGTGAATTTACTTTCTCCCATCCAATTGTCAAGGTTCCTTTTGAAGAGGGACATGTATGGGCAATCTATTCCAGAGTCTGGGGAGTCTCTGGGTCAGGAACCTATCCCTCCAGCATGTTTTGTTTATTGTGATGACAAGGTTTAGATCCCTGGAGCGTGTGGCTCTGAAGGATTGGGATTTCTTTAAGTGTAGCATGTCCAACAGCTCTGGGTTTGACATGGCCTTGTATGTTAAGCAGAGATCGCCTCTGAATAGATGATATGCAACAGAGTATAGCTGGAGTTTTTTAAGGCGGTCAGTGTAGGGCATCTGCTTTAGGCCTGTGATTCTTTTAGTGAGGTATATCTGCGGCCTTTCCAGTTGTTGCAGATGTCTTGAGAGGTACATACCAAATGGGGCATTGTATTCTATAATGGGTCTAATGAGGGATGAGTACAGTGGGACAATGACCTCCTTTTTTCTGGATGAAAAGCCCTTAGTGATGAGGTGTGCCACATAGAAGGATTTCCTGACTGTTGTGGTGATGTGGTTATCAAAGGTGAGACCACTGTCCACCTGTGTCCCTAAGTCTCTTATCACACTTTCAGTGTTTAGTGTACTGCCACCTATATGGTAATTCACGGGTACATGTTTTTTCCCAAAGGGGATAACTATACATTTCTTGGCATTGAGATTGAGCCCATGGCTCTGGCACCAAGCATCTGTTTCTGTAAGGTCCTTTTGTAGAGTATCCACATCATATGGGGATTCAATAATGGCTCCCAGTTTGCAGTCATCTGCGAACTTTGTTAGCCAGAGTCTCTTAGTGTTGGCCTGCACTTCAGAGAAGTAGATACCAAACAAGAGTGGTCCCAGGACTGCACATATTCTTGCTTCCTATATATGTAGAAAATTATGAGTCATTTTATAGTGAGGAAAGCCTACTATGGCCTGAGGAAAGTCTGCATACAGAATGTAGTTATCCTTTAAGACGTCCAGTGGCACATGATTGCTGCTAGAGGTCAGGTTGTTATCAGAAATTCACAGTGCTAGTTATGCATGCAGATTGTGCATGTGGGTGCATGTTCATGTTGGCAGCCTTGAAGATACTACACTCTGCTCATATGCTGAGGTGGGTGGGTGGTGGTAACAGTGTATATTTGAAAGCAAACTCCCACAGCTCAGTCACTCAGTTCTTACCTCATAATAAGATGGTTTGTATCATGTAATAGGGGGAATGAGTGGACACTGAGTAGTGAGCACTATACAGATGACATGGAATGCAGAGGTCAGCATAAGTGAGATGGTTGAACTATACCGTTCATAACAGACAGTCACTCTTTTCAGCATGTTCTCCACCTAGGCATTGACCGGTTGTAAGATGCAGGGGAACAAAGAGTAATTGTTAAACTGTTCAACTTTCTTGCTATAGATCATACAGCATGAAAGTGGAAATTAGAGGACTCAAACCAAAGACTACAGGATGAATCTTGTCAGCAACACATGATCTAAATTCTCCTTACTGCACTGTAAAATGATTTCTGCTATTACATTGGCTTTACAATGTATTATCAGGAGATTAGAGTTTAAAAACATTTAAGAACTTATAAAGAAGGAAAAAAAAACAAAGATGAAGGTCCATTCTCTGAAACATGCCTAAAGATTTATATTATGGAAAGAAAAAGGTATCTAATTTTAATACAATACAATTAGTCTGAGCAAAGATGTTATTAGAATTGGGTTGCTAAATGATTAGTGGGGCATACAAAGTTGAAATCTCTGCATAATGAAATAAGTTGGTTATGAGATTGCCATAGTTACAATGTCAACAAACAGCATGTACGACATGGGGTGGTGGTGGTGGTACAATCTTCCCTGATGATATGCTGTTCAGTGCTTAGTAAGAAAACAACATATTTGTGTGGAAACAGCTGTTTAGTGCAGTTAAAAATATTTGACAACGAATACGTCCTTCCTTTAGTCTGTTCCCCTATTTATTGTGAACATTCAGAGCTGCAGAAATATATTCAGTGATATTTACAATATTTATTTTCTGTACAGTTATCTCCCTGGCAATATTTAAAAATTCTAGATAGAATGACTGAATTAGAAATAGTAATAATTTTGGAGAACAAAATGAAACAAACCAAGACAGTATAACACAGTGAAATCTGAGAAGTACGTCTAGGTTCATTTATTTATTTGTTTAAAAAGTTAAAAACAGGAAATGGCACAGAGAGAAAGACACAGGTCATATCCAAGTGTGACACAGGTAAGGCTCTAAGGACTGTAACAAAGTGACAATAGGTAAGTGTGCTAGATGAATAAAGACTTCTGTAGATTATGTTCAACTTCTTTCACAGTGCATCATCGGTACCAACATTTGGTGTAGTCAACAGTTATGTGGCAGCTAAATCCCATGCTGCATGGTGAGGTAGGGGGCAAATGCAGTTATTTATTGAAATGTATCTATTTGTTTAAGTTAGTTTACTGGGTAGAACACTGATCAAACAATGACCATTTACAGGCTCAGCCTTGATGCATTATGCTAGAGGTTGTAATTTAAGGATTCTGAGAAAAGAAATAAAAAGAAAAGGCAAAAGTAGGCGGGGACAAGGAAGTGCAAAGTGTTTCCTTATCTGTGTGATGTTTAATAACACAGAGGATGCTGATTATGGGTTGGAGATAAGGTATACTTGATGAAAAATAAACACTGAAGACAGAGAAAAGTGGATAGCACAGGAATATGTGTTTTACTTCTAATAGGAAAAGTATATGTAAAAAATGTATGTTATTTATCCATCTGTGTGTGTATGTGTGGTGCACATGTATCTGCACATATCAATCATAATTTATAGAATATGCTCTATAGGAAGCAAGAATATGCGCAGATTGAACTGTTGCTGATTGTTCATAATGGTGGAGGGGAAAATATTAGAGAAAGCACCAGAGACTGCATTGTAGTTCATTGACTGTAAACTAAAAGACATATTTTATTTTATTTTGTATTTGGTGAAACCTTCTGGTTTCCCTAAAGACCAGGAAGAATTGCCAACCGTTGGTGTAACTTTGATTTGGATGACATCTACATTGACAACTATGAAAGGGTGCATTGCCGAATGACTTAAAAACAATAGGTTCTAAACTTTGTAAAGGAGACAGGAGGATGATAATTATCAGAATAACTTCTAGCATGCATAAGAGAGCAAGCAGACCATTCTTTGAGGATTTAACTTGAGCCGTTTTAACCGAGACACTACAGCATGTGTTAACTGTCTTCCTGTATATTACCACATAGAAGGATGCCAATGTGTCCAAGTACTGTCTAGACTAAATTGTAGGATTCAACATAATCTGTTTCATAAATGCATCCTGTGAGTAAGGCTCATCAGTTGATTAATTTTTAAAACAGACATTACTATACATAACACCATATCACTATAGACAGTGTATAAACACCATTCCCACAATAACTTGCTGTTTGTATACATGATTGGAGTAACAGACTGACCCAAATGTGAAATAAATCAGGTCACACTAAAGCTCAACAGAATAAAGTAATGAATATGCAATACCGTTTCAATCTTAAAAATTAAACACAGCACAAAGTTCACTACTTAAACCACTTAGTAATACAAGAACTTTCATAAGGTTAAAATACCTTTACAATATTTTTTTTATCTTGTAGGAGCTGCAGTTTGGACACTTTACAACCGTAAAGAAGATTAATGTTTATTTCTATTAGCAAACAGCACAGTGTACAGTATGCAAATTTGTATTGTACAGGGACATGGCATATGAATAGAAACTTATCATTTAATTTGGAAATGAATCACATATCTCAGTCTGAAGATGAATCACTCAGGTTTTGAAATGTAATATAGAGTAAAGGCAAGAAAAGTGGGTGTATTCTTGTTTTAATATGTTGTGGTTTTTAAGTTTCATTGTGAGCTATGAACTTGCATGCCCTTGTTCATCTGCATAACCTGTACTATCGAGTTTGTACCTTTAAAGTAGCTCTTTAAAAGGTTTCATTGCTGACATTGAAATTAACAGTATTCACTGGTTTGAATTTTGACATTTATGAAATGAAGAAGGAGAATCCACAGCACCATATTTCTTGACTGTGACCTTTACCATTTTTGAAGATGCAGCTGAGGAATGCTCCTATGTACAGTAAAGCTGTGGAGCAGACTGACGTCTTCGCCTACTGAGAGGCACAGCAAGTTGTGAAACATTTGTGTTTAAAAACGCCTTATGGCTTCCATACTCATCTGTGTTTTCCTGGAGAGGCATCTGATTTGCTTTGGAAGAACAAGGTGGATGTTGGATAGAACTAGCAGTAGTGGGCCTTTCTGAAGTTGTTGGTGTGTAGAGACATGTTGTGGGTAAGGTGAATGAACTTGGTGGATCCTTCAAGGCTAATGTTATGCATGTGTCACCTACAGTTATCTTTTGGCATGGAAGTTTATAGATTTGTTCTGTCTTTTCTGGGCAGCAGGATGACCATCCTTTGTTGTGGACAAAAAATGGATATTCCTCTAGGACGTCAAATGTTACCTGCATAGGAAAGGCATTTTGATAGAAGTTATTAGTGTAAAACAGAAATATGCACATACAGACACAAACACAGATACACGTCCACATGCACACACACACACACATGCACACACATGCACATGCATGTGCACACGCCCACTTGTGTGCGCATACACACACACACACACACACACAAAAAAATAAAAATAAAAAAATAAGCAAACTGATGGATAAATAAATTAATTAATAACAAATCAAAAGGATAAATAAATAAATAATATACAGAACTCAAGCAGTGTAACCAGTGCCAATGCACACACAATACTTGTTAGACTTTAAATATCATCAAAAAAGTTAGCGTACAATAAATAGAATAGTCTGAATTCTGCTATGTTGCATTTTTCCATGGCAATTTTCTGCATAGTACTTGAGATAAAAATAACATGTTAGCTGACACATAAATGCAATATAAGGCCCAGCACCTTTTCAATTGATATATAGGTATATATTACATATCTATATATCTATATCTATATCTATCTAACTATATATATATATATATATATATATATATATATATATGTATATAGTTCACCTAGTTACTTGTTTACCAGAAGCAAAATCTACACCACAAAAGCATAACAGATAAATAATGGAAGATTTGTCAAACACTTTGTGTACCAGCCATCCTCTAGTGCTTTAAGGATCATTTTTACCAGCCTGTATGTGATGAGTAAGTTTCAGATCCCATGACCCATAATGACCCATGGTACCTTAATTAAGTTATGTGCCAGTAATTACTGTGCACAACTAGGAACTGTGGTGCAAACTGTGGGATTTTGTCTGCTGCACTACTGATTAGTGAGCAGTAACAGGATGTCTGGTGCACCTGTGATTGTGAGGGTGCTGTCTGACACAGCTTGCACTGATTGCTATGAATCAACCCATAATAATAGTAACAAACCAAAATGTGTGTGAGAGCTTTGTAACAAACTAGAATAGTGAGATATTTTATTGTTGCTGTCTTTTATCAGATTAGAATATCAAAATGTGAAAAAGTGGAATTTTTTAACAATCTTTTTTCACAATGATCGTATGCCGCGGTGGTACTTCTTCCTTTTTTCTCCATATAAAATGTCCTACTTCCAAAATTTGATAATGTTTTTGACCTTATAGCCTTTCAGGAAAGCTGTTTTAGTTATCCACTACCCTTTAATCACACTTGTCAATCTTCCCTGGGAGATCTACTATCTAACATTAAACTGTATCTTCTCACATTCGTACATTTTTTCAGATTTATACTCGCTCTGGGATTTCTAGAGTGCATGTTTTTGATGTTGATCCCCTCCCTCTGCCCTTTTTTTCTCCATGGCTGTACCTACCGAGCTCTTCTCCTTTTACTTTGGATTACTTCTGATGCAGATTCAGAACCATTTTCATTACTCTGTTTGAACTGCATTTAACCTGCCTGTGCTCTAGTACTAATGAACATCATAACAGTCTACGTTATACTCCAGATGGGCATATATATATATATATATATATATATATATATATATATATATATATATATATATATAGCAATAACATCTTCCTGACCTTGGCAGGTTGTGCCTGATCTTATGGTTCCCAGTTTTCCACATGATTTCCTGCTGCTTTCACACCCATCACTTACCTTTAGGTCATCTATTATGACTGCTCCATGCCCCTTTCTTTATTAGTGTCTGCCATTATTTCCTTGCCAGTCAAATAAACTTTGTTGTTTTTTTCATATTTTATGCAGTGAATTCAGGCTACAATATCTTAAGATATACCTTCTATCTTGTCAAGTCTCTTCTTATCGTTTTTACACTTTTTTATGCATCATCTCTGTGGCACAGAACTGTCTCATCATCAAAAAGCAGTCTTTGCCTCCAGCACTTTCTACAGTTTCACCAGTAAGTATAATGTAAATGATAACTCCCACTAGGTACTGACCTTTAAATTCTTAACTTAACACCATCCCTTTATCCGCGTAGACCCCCATTCACTGTGGCTGTCTGTTTCTTTCCAATGTTTTATAATGCTTTCACTCTAGGAGCCACTGAAAGTCCTAATCATTTGCTCATTGATTTCATTGTGATAGAGTGACAAAATAGAGGCAGCAACAAAATAAATACTTGTGTGTATCCTCAGGAAGAAAGACTCCAGGAGTAAAGGAACAATATTTCTGCTCTTCTGAGCCCTGGTCAGTCCAAAGCTTGAGTATTTTGCACAGTTCTACATGCCACTTAAGGAAAGGAACACTTAGAGTACACAAAAAAGCCAACAGCAGGGTCCCCACTTGACTTATATCAGTCGATTCTGCATACTGGTGATTAGGCTTTTGCAATCTTCTTCACCGTAGCACATAGTAGTTGGTTATGCTTTATATTTTATTAGTCTAGATAAATATATTCTTAAAATGATGAATAACTATATAAGTAGTATTCTCTGCTTGTCTTTTGTTTATCTATCTATGCGAATGTCCATTTTATCAAATTTTCACTTTATGAGAAATCCATTTTGCCAAAACATGAGCGGACAGGTAATCCACTGTGGCGACCCCTAACCGGGAAAAGTCGAAAGAAGAAGAAGAAGGTAAGTGGGTTTGTATTAGGAATCTACATGTGTGCGTATGTGTGTGTGTGTGTGTGTGTGTGTGTGTGTGTGTGTGTGTGTGTGTGTGTGTGTGTGTGTGTGTGTACGCGTGTAAGTGTGTGTGTGTATGTGTGTGTGTGTGTGTGTGTGTGTGTGTGTGTGTGTGTTTATGTGTGTCTTTCTGTCTGTGAGTACTTGTGTATTTGAGTTAAGTAATGGGATAATTTTAGTGTTTTGCATGTGTTCTGGTGTGTGTGGCTGTGCTATCTGGTGCTGTAGTAGTGTTGTGGAAAGTTTTTTAAGATAATGTGTAGGGCTGGAGTCAGGATAAGTTTAGTACACCTCAGTAATGTGCACTAATCCTAACTTTAAGCCTGTCCCTACCCCTACCCCAAATCCTAACCTTACACATTACCTTAAAAAACCTTTATGTAACACTGCCATTATTCAGGCAAACATTTGGTCTGAATGTTTCGGTAGTGTTTGGATTAAAGACTGTAAAAGGAATTTTTTTTTTCTTTTTCCAATCTTTTAGAAATTTGCAGTTGATATTTCAACAGTCTGGCCATTTATTCGTAAGCTTATATATATATATATATATATATATATATATATATATACACGAAAAAACCTCACGAACTGATGAAAAACAGAAACGCAAGGAAACCACACCACCAAAGTGAGCTGTTGCACAGATATAAAACCAACCACAGCGATAATCCAATTATGGATATAAAGTCAAAAAAGGGCAACAAAAATTGATGAAAATAATGTAAGAACTTTTATTTTAAGACAAGCACTTTCGGAAGGCTTCGTATCCTTCCTTCCTCAGACAAAACCAAAACACTAAGTGGCAATGCACATCCATATTAAATAGCAGAATAATTATTCAATTAACTACCTCTAAATTAGGGTTGGCCTCATACAAATTATCTAAACACTCTATAACAATTGTTAAAAAACGGCTTGCTTAAATCCACAGTAACAGTTATACTTTATAAGAGACACAAATGCCTGTACAATACATAAATAAACCCAAAATATCTACATAATATACTTGTACCCTAGCATAAACCTGTCAACCAGCAATAGATTAATAAAAAACTGATAAATTAAACTATAATTATTAAACATTATAATAATGTTTATCATCATAAGTAATAAATATACATATAAATAGTAATGACAATAATAAATCTAAATCAATTCAAAAAATACGTAAATAAAATCAAATTAAACAGTATATACATGTATATTAAAATACATTAAAATACATGGGAGCATGTGTGCACAAGCGTCACTCTTGTATCCCAAATGTTATAACTCCCAGCATTGCTCGTGTGAAAAACACCTATATGGAATAATAAATATACACTCAAACCCAACCTTCAAAAACCAAATAATTATCTCCTTGTAGCTAGAAGTTTTAAAATACAGGTTAATGAAATAGATTCGTTTAAACCTGGAAATATATGCGCGGCCGTCCTTATTTGCCATAAAAGTTCTTCTTTTTCTAGCAGGATCTGCCATGGGCCTAAGTTAGAATCTGCCTTAATTTGCTTTAAGACAGCAAAATTAAAACAGTGGTCTTTGTGCTCAATGATGTGGCAGGCTAATGCGTTATTAACATCCTTCCTGGATACTGCATACAAATGCTCATATATTCTCTTATGCAGTACCCGCTCAGTCTTTCCAATATAGAAAGCTGGGCATTTCTTACAGCTCGCAAGATAGACCACTGCTTTGGAAGTGCAACTAAAACTCCCCATCAGTTTATATTTCACGCCATTTATTAGAACAAAGCTCCCTTCTTGTATAAATTTACAATAATTACAAAACCCGCACCTAGTCATGCCTTTTTGCCTTTGGAAACCAATGTTGTTGTTCTTTTCCAATAGGGCTTTTAAGTTGAACCCCTTTCTAAAAGTAATGTGGGTGAGGTGCGGGTTTTGTAATTATTGGAAAGACTGAGCGGGTACTGCATAAGAGAATATATGAGCATTTGTATGCAGTATCCAGGAAGGATGTTAATAACGCATTAGCCTGCCACATCATTGAGCACAAAGACCACTGTTTTAATTTTGCTGTCTTAAAGCAAATTAAGGCAGATTCTAACTTAGGCCCATGGCAGATCCTGCTAGAAAAAGAAGAACTTTTATGGCAAATAAGGACGGCCGCGCATATATTTCCAGGTTTAAACGAATCTATTTCGTTAACCTGTATTTTAAAACTTCTAGCTACAAGGAGATAATTATTTGGTTTTTGAAGGTTGGGTTTGAGTGTATATTTATTATTCCATATAGGTGTTTTTCACACGAGCAATGCTGGGAGTTATAACATTTGGGATACAAGAGTGACTATTGTGCACACATGCTCCCATGTATTTTAATGTATTTTAATATACATGTATATACTGTTTAATTTGATTTTATTTACGTATTTTTTGAATTGATTTAGATTTATTATTGTCATTACTATTTATATGTATATTTATTACTTATGATGATAAACATTATTATAATGTTTAATAATTATAGTTTAATTTATCAGTTTTTTATTAATCTATTGCTGGTTGACAGGTTTATGCTAGGGTACAAGTATATTATGTAGATATTTTGGGTTTATTTATGTATTGTACAGGCATTTGTGTCTCTTATAAAGTATAACTGTTACCGTGGATTTAAGCAAGCCGTTTTTTAACAATTGTTATAGAGTGTTTAGATAATTTGTATGAGGCCAACCCTAATTTAGAGGTAGTTAATTGAATAATTATTCTGCTATTTAATATGGATGTGCATTGCCACTTAGTGTTTTGGTTTTGTCTGAGGAAGGAAGGATACGAAGCCTTCCGAAAGTGCTTGTCTTAAAATAAAAGTTCTTACGTTATTTTCATCAATTTTTGTTGCCCTTTTTTGACTTTATATCCATAATTGGATTATCGCTGTGTTTGGTTTTATATCTGTGCAACAGCTCACTTTGGTGGTGTGGTTTCCTTGCGTTTCTGTCATATATATATATATATTTATATACACACACATATGAATCCTCTCTTTGGTTGAATGCTCAGAATATCACAAAGTAATGCCGGCACAAATGATGGAATAATCACTACCTACTAGGAAGTTGTGGTACAGTGCAAACTGAGAATTTAGGAATTTGTTCTTTCCCTGCTGTTCTGTGATCTCAAAGTCGGTATATATAAGTAGCAGGAGCATGTGAGGCTGTGGGGGGTGAGGTGTGGAGGGTGTTTACATCCCTACCAAAAAAAAGCTTTTTATTTTTGTTTTGTTTTGTTTTTCTATATTTTGACTTTAAATCTTTTTAGCACAATCATTTTAGGTTAGATTTTGAGTTTTCAGCTGTAGGTGGTACACTCAGATATGTAGGTATATATATATATATATATATATATATATATATATATATATATATATATATATATACACAGTCCAATGAAAAAGTATTTGCCCCCTTCCTGATTTCTTATTTACTTGCATGTTCGTCACACACAAATGTTTCAGATCATCAAACAAATTTAAATATTCGACAAATATTAGACAAAGATAACCCAAGGAAACATAAAATGCAGTTTTTAAGTGATGATTTTATTTATTAAGGAAAAAAAACTATCCAAACCTACATGGCCCTATGTGAAAAAGTAATTGCCCCCCTTGTCAAATCATGAAGTAATTGTGGTCAATCACATTTTTTGGGAAAGCTGAGTTCAGTTTCACTAGCCACACCCAGGCCTGATTACTGCCAGACCTGTTGAATCAAGAGATCACTTAAATAGAACCTGTCAGACAAAGTGAAGTAAGCCAAAATATCCCAAAAAGGAAGACATCATGCCATGATCTGAAGACATTTTGGAGCAGATTTGAAACAAAGTAATTGACATCTATCAGTCTGGAAAAGGTTACAAAGCCATTTCTAAAGATTTGGGACTCCAGCGAAATATTGTGAGAGCCATTATCCACAAACGGAGAAAACATGGAACAGTGGTAAACCTTCCCAGGAGTGGATGGCCTACAAAAACTACCCCAAGAGCACAGCAATGACTCATCCAAGAGGTCACAAAAGAACACAGAACAACATCTAAAGAATTGCAGGCCTCATTTGCCTCAGTTAAGGTCAGTGTTCATGACTCAACCATAAGAAAGAGACTGGGCAAAAATGGCATGCATGGCAGAATTCCAAGGCAAAAACCACTGCTAACCAAAAAGAACATAAAGGCTCATCTCACTTTTGCCAAAAACATCTTGATGATCCCCAAGACTTTTGGGAAAATATTCTGTGGTCTGATGAAACAAAAGCTGAACTTTTTGGGAGGTGTGCGTCCCGTTACATCTGGCGTAAAAGTAACACAGCATTTCAGAAAAAGAACATCATGTTAACAGTCAAACATGGTAGTGGTAGTGTGATGGTCTGGGGCTGCTTTGCTGCTTCTGGAACTGGACGACTTGCTGTAATTGATGGAACCATGCATTCTGCTCTCTACCAAAAACTCCTGAAGGAGAATGTCCGGCCATCAGTTCATGATCTCAAACTGAAGCGCACTTGGGTTCTGCACCAGGACAATGATACAAAACACACCAGCAAGTCCACCTCAGAATGGCTTAAAAAAATAAAATGAAGGTTTTGGAGTGGCCTAGTCAAAGTCTGGACTTGAATCCAATTGAGATGTTGTAGCATGACCTTAAAAAGGCGGTTCATGTTCAGAAACCCTCCAATATGGCTGAATTAAAAAAATTCTGCAAAGAAGAGTGGGCCAAAATTCCTCAACAGTGATGTGAAAGACTCATTGTCAGTTATTGCAAACGCTTGATTACAGTTGTTGTTGCTAAGGATGGCACAACCAGTTATTAGGTTTAGGGGGCAATTACTTTTTCACATAGGGCCATGTAGGTTTGGATATTTTTTTTTCCTTAATAAATAAACTCATCACTTAAAAACTGCATTTTGTGTTTACTTGGGTTATCTTTGTCTAATATTTACATTTGTTTGATAATCTGAAGCATTTAAGTGTGGCAAACATGCAAAAATATAAGAAATCAGGAAGGGGGCATATATATATCCATATGTATGTATATATATATATATATATATATATATATATATAGATATATAGATATATATATATATATATATATATATATATATATATATATATATATATAGAGAGAGAGAAATATTTAGCTATATATATATATATATATATATATATATCTATAAATAAAGTTTCTAATGTAATTGCAAGGACCATAACTGTGATTTTTCAAACTGCAAAACTAAAGCTGCAAATAAGAATATATATATATATATATATATATATATATATATATATATATATATATATATATATATTATATATATAAATCTAAGACTGCATTACCTTAGAATATTCCCCTTTAGCAGTGGTGTGGAGAGTCTAGCCCCTGCTACATGAGTAGATACAGGGAGTGAAATCTTCCACAAAATGCTTGCAAAATTTAACAGTTGGTTTGGTGGTTCTGCAAGTTTACTGTTTATTTTTTCAATTTGAAGCATAGTTTATTTGTTGAACTTTCTGAATGAGCACACAATTCATATAAGGGGCCCCTTTATGTAGACACACACATACACACACACACACACACACACACACACACACACACACACACACACACACACACACACACACACACACACACACACACACACACACACACACACACACACACACACACACACACACACACACACACACACACACATCTGTGTGTTTATAAACTACCGGTTTACTTCACTATCACTATGGAATGTTCAGATATTCTTTTCCTGCATGTATATCAGCTTGCTAGTTTTGACAGCAGGTAGAAATCAGATAATTAATGTCCGTTGGCTTTATCACTGGAACCACTGAATTTCAGCATCAGTTGCTGCAGCACATTTTCTCTCTACTGCTTAAGACCTAGTTTTCCACAAGAAAACAAGGCCACTATCAGTTCTACAGTGTATTTGTGTTTTCCATCAGCAGTGAGTCACGGCCGTTATGTAGACAACCATAAGGATTTTGTACATTTTCTGATCCAAACCCTGTCCCCAACAAGTAACATACTTGCTCACAAATGTTCTTTCAGATTTATAAAGCAGCCTCAGAACAATCCTTTAATACAGGGTCATGCTTTTCTTTGTAAGCTATAGCAAGGCCTTAGTTAGTCTCCATATATCACCTGGTTTCACAGAGAAGTGGCAAGGAAAAACACCAGTGACCAAAGATGCACCTACTGAAATCTGTGATGGAATTAAGATTTGTCAGACTACAAAGGTCAGGTTTTGGTAATGTAGGAATCAATTTTTATCAGTATTCAAAAGACAGTTTCTGAGAATAATGGAATTAAAATTTATTTATGTGCAGCAGGCTGATATAAATCCATTACTTGTAATTGCAAGCAATCCCTCACCTACATATCTCTCAACCTATAGAGCAAGAAATCTGGGCAAAACTATAAATAGTGGGAGGACAAACACCCAAAATAGAGACAATTTTTAGTATTGCTCTTAAGAAATTAAAAACTTAATAAAATAACAGGTTTTGCATTAGTATGAATTTTCTGAAGAGTCTGAAATCTGAAACTCAAATATGTGTCATTATTTTCTGATTTCAATCTTTAATGATTTGCCAGAAAGCCACAATTTTATGAAAAAAGGACCAAAAATATGAAGCAAAATTTTGCACATTCTGCAAAAATCTGTACAGTTCAGATGTATGCTCATCTACTGTAAAACATGTCAATGTGCCTGTCTTTTATAAGTTCTGCAAATGACATTTTAATCACTGCAAAATATAATATTTAATGCTTTGCAAGACTCAGTTTTTGAGACATTTCCTCACTGACTATTTAAGCTATTTCCTTGCCAGTATAACTCTTTTTGTTCCTAAGGTAATTAACTTAACAACCCACATCACCCTGGGATGAGGGGGTTAGTCTTGTCATGAATCCAGCCTATTGGTGGCATGGATCAACAGTTAGTGGTTAGATGATTTTTTTATCTTAAAGGGAACAAGGGATAGGAATTCTGAATGTATGTCCTTTAGTCTCCATTAGATGTTAAAAATGAGGCATTCCTACGAAGCGTCAGTACTTATACACACACCATCATACAGTTTTTTAAAACTGTAACAAGAAGGTCTTAAAGGGAGTGCATTTATTTCTGCGTATATTTGTTTGTGGTTCCATTTAAAACTGTTCATAATTTTATGGTGGAGAAAAGTAAAGTATGCAATATAAAATAACAGGTTTTGCATTAGTATGAGACTTTATATGTAGATTTTTATGTGAGCAGTAATGCTTGCAGTAGTAGGGTTCTTCTAACAGCCCTTTGGTACTGTTATGCTGTGAATAAAAAGGGACTTTTTGTGGGGTATGAGCCTTTCATACTGTTATGCATCTGCTATCAAGCAGCTGGTAGCACCATCAAGATGCCCACACAACATGCAAAGTCTGCAATACCCACGTAACACAGAATGGAATATGTGGGCCGGCAAGAAGAATATGAAAGCTAATGGTAAAGCCCCAGAAATGAAATAAAAATGTTGCACACAGAAACATTCCCCTTCTTAACAATCGCAAGGTGCGTATTTTTCCCAACCCATATGCATACCCTGTACATTTTAACACATCCAAGTTCATACAGAGATTCCAGCAGATCCTTTTTACTGATCACCATTTATCCACTAGGCCGTTCATCTTCTTTCAGAGGAGACCTGAGTAATATTTATACAGATTTATACAGATTGGGAGGAAATCTGGCTAGGTCTCTTGGAAATTTATTTTCTCTTTTTGAGTAACTGCCTCGTGATATTTTTTTTTAATTCTTTTTCTGTCACCCTTGCCGTCTGACCATATAACCTTTGCAATAACCACCTGTTTGTTTCCCATCAATAGGGTGAGACATGGCCACCATCTGGGCAGCCATTAGAGTTTTGTCCATTTTCTAGTCTAACCCTGTCCCAACAGGTGATATGTTTGCACACACATGCAACATCTTCCCTTGTGAGCATGCTCATTCCCAGAGACATGACTTTGTTGAGTCAAGCACATATCCCTGGCCTATACACTGCATACAATGTACCTCTTTCTCCAGTGGCTGCTAGCATTGCAGTAGACCAGATTCCCCACAGGTGGTCATGCCAGACACTCAGATCTGGGCCATCTGGAGCATAGTAACAGGTGCATCCCTCTATGCTGACAAAAATGTCATGTGATCTTTAACATCCACTTAAGCTACCTTTGATCTAGGCAGATGGGACTTTTGCTTAATATCTCACCTGAAGGATGGTACCTAAGGAATGTTGCCTTCCCCCAACATTAATTCTGCACATTATTAGAACATGGTGTGCGGGGACTGAGTATACAGACTGAGGCGTTTGAGCTTCCTAGCCTAAAGGGTATATGTGCAACCCCAAGGCCACTTACTCTAACAGCAGAGGTGTTAGTTGTGCAGTCTCTTCCTGATATATAAAGGTTAGTTCATTAATGTAAACTGCAGATTTGGTTTAATATTAGAACACATCCATTCATATGCCATCCATGGATTACACACTGAGTGCATCTCATTTACTTTGCAAATCTTCAATACTGATATAGTCCTAATCCTCTGATGTCCTCTCCCAGAAACAAAATAAACTGTTTGCGATATTCTTTAATACATTTATACAGTATTGGGTACCTGGTGACATCTAATCCTTATGAATAACTGCTGGGTGCTCATTTTATTAATGTTATTATCAGCAAGGAAAAAAATCATTCTCAATATTTTTTTCTTTCTCGACTGTTTACATGTTATCTGTGGTTAAAATGTCTAGCGTTATCTTCCTGAACCCTTCCTGACTCTTCCAATATGAAGACAGCCCTACTCAAACATACCTTATGGACTTCCTTTCGACCCAAACATGCCTTATGAAACTGTATCATTCTCATTTTCCCTGATCTGAGACAGTGTCCAGAGCAGATCATAAACAGAGGTAAACACTAAGCTTTTCTATAAGAAGTCTCAATTATTGGCTTTTAGCCAACATTTCAATAAATCACAGCATCTTTTTTCACTATTACTTAAAATGTTGAATCTTATCTACAATGTGCCATCTCTGGGGGCTCCACTTCATGAACCATGGATCTGTAGCTGTGCATGTGGATGCAAAGGCATTATGGTATGGCCAAGGATCATCAAAAGGAAGGCTAAGAGAAATGCTCCTGAAATATGGCCTAATTATATAAGGATAAGCAGTATGGCAGAATGATTCAGAGACATAAAAATAGCACAACAAGGTGCTTCAGACAGAGACCTTGTACACCACTATTTCTTTATGAAAGAGAAAGAGAGACAGAGAGAGAGAAAGTTGTGTGTTGCACATTTAGTGCCAGTCATAACTCCTTTTTACTGTTTTTACTTAGGAGTAGCATTTACATTAGTTGTTAGCTGGATAACATTTGTTAGGGGCTGTTATCTCAGACAGTGTCCATGACAGTAAGCACCACTACCATCTGTCCCACAGAGGAATCAGAGTGCATCTAATTTAGTGTCACCTCAGGGATAAGGGCATAGCTGATTGTTATTCTTATAGAAAAAGACACCACACGGGACCTTGTAGACATGTGCCATCTTCACTTGGAATCCCATGGGATGTGTAGAATACTAGCCCTTCTGGACACTAGAGTATGTGTAGCATTGACTACCCCCTTGCTATGGGGACCTTCCAGCAGCCATCAGGGATGTGATTGGTATTTCACAGATATCTGCCTCATGAGTACTATACCATTTCCTTGATGTCATGTGCAAGAATATGGAGTAACATGTGTGGTTCCAGAAATCATGTGTGAGAAACACAATTCTGTGTTCTATGAAATAGCTCATTTCTCTGAAGTTATAGGGGTCAGTGACTCCACCCACTTTGTCATCACTGTCTTCCCCAGTCTACACAGACAGCTGTATAGCAACCAGAAGTGTTTCCACTCCATCAAATACCAGGTGATGTGCAATCCCCAGAGTATAATTGACAATGCATCTGTGCACCATCTAGGCAGGTTCCATGATTCCCATATCTGACACACATCCTGCCTACACCAGTGGCTTGAGAAAGGTAATTTTCCACAGGGATATCTCATTGATGATGTCTTGCAGCCATGGCTCATGACACTGGTACAGAACCCATGAGAAAAGCCAAGATGATATACAGCTTCACACTGTCACAGACCTTCAACATCATTGAGCATATCTTTTGATTGTTGAAGGCTTACTTCCACTGCCTAGACTCCTCAGGGGGTAGACTGCAGTATGCTCCATAGACCTGCAGCAAGATACTTACTATATACACAACACTGCACAGTCTTCTGGTATGCAGACAGCTAGAGCAAGGGCTGCTGTCAGAGGCCCAGACAGACCTGAGCCAGTAGTACAAGAAGTACTAGCTGAGGAGTCATTGGAGGAACCATCTGTAGGGCAATGCTCACACAAGGCTGAGGTGGGTGAAATATGTTGTGGCACTGGCAAACAGGAGGCGTCTGTTCCAGAACTATGGGTCAGAATAGAGACAACAAAGATTAAAACTGATACATGCAAGACTATACCAAGATTATGTAGCACAGTGCATTGATTTGTCACAGTGTACATCAGACATTACTTAACCCACATAATATGGCAGTGCTGGCAGGCCACAGTTGTCATCATTTGCATAGGTGGATTGGGACACAGTGACAGAGACCAGCAACAGCTACATAGGTGGAAGGGCAGATAGACTTGGAATGTGAAAGAATTATTAAACTACACAGGTGGGTGATTTGGTGAAGCCATGAATACTGTGCAGTAAGGGGATGGAGCTTTTTGAGAGGGCAGGTGGCCAGATGTTGTGAGCAATTGCACAGTACTGATACAAGGTGAGAAAACTGCACTAGATGGCAAAGTGCCGCACATGCATTGGTGTGACAGGGGTTGCAGGTCCACAGGTGGGAAGTATGCTAAAGATTTCCGCAGTGACATTAGTGGCATCTTTCTGTGGCTGAACAACAGACCTGTACATCCATTGATTTATTCCTAGTGTGACAGCTAGTTTTGGCACTATGGGGATGCCATAGAACTGATGTTCACTTATATTATTCTCTATGGTTGTTTTTTCTCACTCTGTGGTTGTGCCACTGCCCACTGCTGGTACATGAGCTGGTGATGACAGTGTATTTTGCGTTGGACTGCCAGGAATGTCCAGTTCATCATAGACATTAGAGAAGCATGGACAGGTAACACAGGCAGCACAGCCATCTCAGCAGATGTGGAAGATAGGCTGCATGCCACCATTACCATTACTGACAGTGGCACTGAACTATGAGACTGTGCCAAGATTCATCTGGCATCATCATTAGGCTCTGACACTGCACTGACATCTGATATAACCTATTCATTGAGGCTGAACCCATAACCATTACCCCTGTGAAGGCAGATAAATAAATCCCTGTATATACAACTGATGATAAATGAGAATCCTGCACCCCAGTGCTGCAACATCATTGCAGGAATCAGATTATACACAGATTTATGGCAAATGCACTGTCTGTTATATCCTGCTGTTCCTGCATCCTAGATATGTCTGAAGGAGAAATCTGGCAGTGTTTAACACTAGAAAACATGTCTCTGGTGTGTCACAATAACTTCCTAATGCCTCTAGAAAATACCATCCTGGTGCATCCCTGAAAGAGACATGAAATGATGCTACCATAGGTTCCTGACCCAGAGACTCCCCATACTCTGGAATAGACTGCCCATACATGTCAAGCAGAGTTCCTCCTTGGCACTGTTCAAAAGGAACCTTGATGACTGGATGGGAGATAGGAAATTCACCCTGAGGATCATGTCAGTCGCCCTGCTAGACAGGGGTCCAGGGAAGTAAATATTGTAGGAAGAAATATCCAGGGAATTGTTATGGCTTGGCTTGTATAGGCCCTAGGGCCAATAGCCTAGTACCAACCTATGAACCTATGAACCAGTAATGCCTCTACTGTCAGGCACCAGGTATCATCATCCTCTTTCTTTCCCCAAACAGGGACACCAGGAACTCCTCTATGGAATGAGGGTGGTCTGTACTAGTAGACAAGCTTCATGGGCCATTCTGTTCTATGCAGTGACTTGGGCTTTCATGCTGGCATGCAGTATCATTGAAGTCATCCTGTGGTGGACTAGTTGCACCAGTCTACTGTGGCCACCAACAACATTAACACTTGTGATGAGGTCCAGTAATACCTGCTCCTGAAAGTTCCTGTCAGTCTTCTTTTTGCTTAGAATGTGCTTTCTGTCCCTGTGCACTTTTCAATAACACTACTGTTTCTGTTAGGGAGTACTTTCCAACCTGCTAATAATGTTTTAATACCAATTGTATTCCTGTACAAGGGAACATCTAGGATCAGTTCCTAGGCACAAGCATGTCTACCACCAGCTGTACGACTCCACGACCTATACAGAAGAAATTGCTGCAACATGTGGCATACCTGTTATACCCTGCTTTCACAGACCATGTTCCCACAACAGTCCAGCTGGGATAACTTGGGGTAGACTGTAATGTAACATGCATACTGTGATTTGTCTATTAGATCCTCCCCGCCCAGGCAACATCACCATGTACCCCAGCAAATACATCCAAGCCTGAATCATTTAGCAGGAATGCTCCCACTCCTTCTCTGAATATGACAGCTTAACTCATGAATCAAAGCATGTGCAGTACAACACATTCCTCTTTGTCTGTTACCATCTGACATTGTTACTCTGAAAATCTCCTGATCGCTGTCTCATTTGCTCACATTCCCATTCTACTTTTGTCAGTGTTGTTAGTACCACTGTTTACAATTTGCAGTTAAACAACCCCTTAAACAGGGTAAATACATCCTTCCTGCATCTCCACCTGTGCCTGGCCTGTACATCCTTATCACTGTCACAGCAGAACACATTTTTACTACAGAGAACACCTAAATGCTTTCTGTTGATAATCTGATTGCTAGACTGTAAAAAATGGATAGAGTGATAAGCTCTGCAGTGGTGCTAGTGGTTTGTATCATGGGATTATTGGTTTCACAGCACAGTAATTATGTTAATGAAGTCATTTTGGTATATCACCTATGTAATACAGTGCATTACCTACAGTGTACTACAGGGATCGTGTCTGTCCATGCACACACATGATAAGTTGCATCAACATTTGTGCATGCTTGGGCATCTCCATGACTACATGCACACAAGCTTTTCCCAGTCATTCAGCAGCCATCAAGGGTATGATGGAGCATTGGTACCATGACTTGCAAATCACTGTCATTATATGTGGCAGGCATGCATCTACCACCACCCCTCCATAAATGTCTGCTGTGCATCAAACTACAAAGTAGCTACCTGTACATTTCTGCCTCATCTGCTGCTATTGTTTGCAATACCTCTAATAAATTTCACCACTGATAATAATTTTGCTTTGCTTTATGTGTCATATATATTTGATCAACACATCCAACTTACAGTTCTAAAACTAACCATAAGCTAGGAGTTCTCCATAACCATTCCTAACAGAATATGCTTGTTAAGACTATAGCTTAGCTCTATTTGCTCCCCAGTCTCCTGTATGCCTTACCACTTTTTTTTTAATCTATAGGCTCTCCAGCTAGCAAAATTGCAGCACTTTATAAAAAAGTTGGAATGTTTGCAAGTAAACACATTGACCAAACACATCACTATATGGCACTGCACTCCCTTAACTGGCTGGAGCTATTTAAGTTACTAGCCTTTTCCCATATTGAGAGCCCATAACAACCTCTATACCATAGACAGATTCCCTGCAACCAGTGAATTATTAAACTCACTCACCCCTAGAGAATTGCTCTCACTAACTCAACATCTAATACTAGCTCATAATCCTAAAAATCATACTGGCGACAGTGTTTTATTTATATATATATATATATATATATATATATATATATATATATATAGTGAAAGTATGAAACTTGCTCAAAACAGATGTCAGAAATATCTCATTGTCTCATCCCATTACTGCACATAAAATAATATATAAACCGACAGCTTGTCCAGCTCTCTCCTCTATATTGACTCTGTACCATCCAAACAGACACCTTAGATCTGAAAACAAAATTCTACTTAAAAGTTAATAAACCTCAACTTCCAGCTGGCCAAATGCTTTACGCCTTCACTACCTCCAAACTTTGGAATAACCTCCCAACCTCAATAACCTCCATCTCACACCCTGCTCTCTTTAAAAAATCCCTCAGACAACACCTCTCCACCTGCTGGTTATGCCCATGCCAAAAATAACTCTTCTCTTCTTACTACTCCCACTCTCTGGGGCTACAGGTATGCACTCTTAGCAGGTCTGCAGCCATACCTATGACTGCTACTATTCTGCCTACACAGATTTAAATGCATGTAAATAATTGTATACAATGTTACTGTTTTTTCTGCCTCCCAACCAGTAATGTCTATGGCATCTATATGACCAAAAGTACATGTTAATATCATCAACTGTAAATAGTGCTACATTTTTTATATTTGTATTTTTGATATTTGTATTTCTGTAATGTTGACTTTTATGTGGAGCTTTTCTCCCTGGGCTTCCACTGAAAATTGGCTCACCTAGGCCCAGTGGACATTCCCAGTAAACAAATGCAATAAATAAATAAATAAATAAATTTAAAATGTCTTTAAAGACATTCCTCTCAAACAAATGGTTATGCACTTGTAACAGCTCTATTACACCCCAGTCCTAGTCTAAACTGTATCCAAAGCATAGCTTACAATTCCATTGAAATCATATATATCATCATAGTAGTACTACCCTTGTATTAATCCCCACATCATACAGGCAAATCAGACAAATATCACTAAATTTTCAAAAGGACATGTTCTCATGAGTTCAACGTGCTTTATATACTATGCTCTACATATGTGTCTGAGCTTAACATGCTGTAAGTACTACAAACTGTATGTAACATAGTGGTTGCATGTTAAATTATATAATCCTGAGTGTTGTATAGTTTACCCTTAACTCATGCAGATATAGGTATGTAATATGGAGCTTTTCTCCCTGGTTTCTAGCAAATAGCGACTTTACCAAGTTGAACATTCCTAGTCAAAATAAATCAAATAAATAAATAAATACATGCAAGTTGAATGCTTGTGTAACGGAGGTACTATCCTTCCTACTGCCAGGTGTTCCTGACAGCCCCTTAGTATTGCAGAGCGGGCTGACCCTGGGTAGAATGCAGTAATTAACGCTGGAGGTCTGCTGTGGCACATTTCTAGTAGTTATTGTTCAGTGCATTATACTTATGTGACATGTTGCAGGATTTTACTGTCTATGACTGGGACACTTATGCCTCACATGCAATGGTCCTGCCACTGCTGGACTGTTGTTTAATGAGGCACTTGGCTTTATGATTCTAAAAATGGAGTATTACTATATGGATTATGTAATCCACATCATTTGTTGTTGTTTTAATGAGCTGTATAATACTTGGGCTGCTGCCACCCTATGCTACACATACCAGCATTTGCTACACTGTGCATGCTATTTATCCCTATGGTGCACATACCAGCATTTGCCGCACTGTGCATGCTTTCTGTCCCTATGCTACACATACCATCATTTGCCACACTGTGCATCCTATCTACCCCTATGCTACATATACCAGCATTTGCCAAACTGTGCATGCTATCTATCCCTATGCTGCACATACCAGCATTTGCCACACTGTGCATCCTATCTACCCCTATGCTACACATACCAACATTTGCCACACTGTGCATGCTATCTATCTCTGTGCTACACATTCAGCATTTGGCACAGTGTGCATGCTACCTTTTCATACCCTTCTGAAGGCTGTACAGTTGGACAGTATCTGTTTAGCTTTGATGACCATTACACTCATACTGGTTAGTAGTAATCCTCTCAACTGTCCAGAATTTGGTTTATTCTTCCTAACATTTGTGGTTTTCTGGCAAATCATTGAGGACTGAAGTCACTAAATTATGGTATGCATTTGAATTTCAAGCTTCATATACTTCAGACAATACCTACTAATGCAAAATAAATATGTTTATCTTCCTAATTTATAAGAGCAATATTTAAAATATGTCACAAATTTTGGGATTTTGCCCCCTTTCATTATTGTCAGCTTTGTCCAGATTTCTTGCACCAAAAGGTTGAGAGGTATGGTTGGCACTAATGCAACTCAGGTAGACTTTGTCCTAGTAAGGAAAGGGCAATGGGTCCTAGTAAGGGCAATGGGTCCTAGTAAGGAAAGGGCAATGGGTCCTAGTAAGGAAAGGGCAATGGGTCCTAGTAAGGGCAATGGGTCCTAGTAAAGGCAATGGGTCCTAGTAAGGAAAGAGCAATGGGTCCTAGTAAGTAAAGGGCAATGGGTCCTAGTAAGGGCAATGGGTCCTAGTAAAGGCAATGGGTCCTAGTAAGGAAAGAGCAATGGGTCCTAGTAAGTAAAGGGCAATGGGTCCTAGTAAGGGCAATGCGTCCTAGTAAGGGAAGGGCAATGGGTCCTAGTAAGGAAAGAGCAATGGGTCCTAGTAAGGAAAGGGCAATGGGTCCTAGTAAGGGCAATGGTTCCTAGTAAGGGCAATGGGTCCTAGTAAGGAAAGGGCAATGGGTCCTAGTAAGGAAAGGGCAATGGGTCCTAGTAAGGGCAATGCGTCCTAGTAAGGGAAGGGCAATGGGGAACAATCAATGATTGCAAAGTCATAACCAATGAAACAGTCGGCTCACAGCATAAACCACTGGTTGCCACAATCAGATGCAAGCAGTGGTCAGAGAAGGCTCGAAGGTCAACAGAGACCAGGCAGAAGACCTATAATTTGGCTGGACACAACATTTCAAGGAATTACTAATGGTTCAAGCATCCCAAGAAGAGGAGGAATTATGTGTAGCTGAAGAAGAATGGCAGCATCTCAAAACAACATATGTGAGGACTACAGAACAGATATGTGGCTGTGCCAGGTATGAAACTAAAGTACATAAGTAAAGCTGGTGGTGGAATGCAGAAGTCCATGAAGTCATCAAAAGAAAGAAGGAGTGCAGGAAAAAGTGGGAGATAAAAAAGACCAACCAGGCTAGGAAGGAATACAGGGCATCGGAGGTACTCTACCACTTTCTGGAAAGTGACTTAATAGATGACACAAAGAAACGATATCAGGTTGCAAAGCAAAGACAGAAAGATAAAGAAGATAATTAAACACCCTTCATAATGGATGCTGGCAGAAACCTACTCACTAGTCCATGGGACATCAAAGGCAGATGGAAGGAGTACTTCCTGCAGCTTCTGAATGAGGAAAACCCCACAAAACCTATACTGCCCAGACACAGATGACAATGAAAGAAGAAGTGATGTCCACTCTAGATGAAGTAAGAATAGCAGTAAGGAAAATGAATTCAGGGGAAAGCATCAGGCTGAGATGAGGTCACTGCAGATATAATAAAGATGCTGGGTGCGACAGAGGAGAAAGGGCTCCTATGGGTACTCATAGCAGTGTGGAGAGAAGGGCATATCCCAGATGACTGGAGAATAAGCATACTTGTGCCATTGCACAATAACAAAGTAGACATCCACAACTGTGGGCAGTACAGAGGCATCAAACTCCTGTCACATTGCATGAAAAGTTCTGGAGAGGGTAACTGATAAATGGATACAGAGTGTAGTAGAAAGTAAGATGGGAAATGAGCAGTTTGGATTCAGATTAGGCTGCAACACAACTGATCCTATGTTTGCAATGAGGCAGATAGTTGAGAAGAAGCTAGAGATGAGGAAAGAGTCCAACTGTGTCTTCTAGACTTGGAGAAAGCATATGACAAATTCCCAAGAAAGCAGATTTGGGCAGTACTGCAGTCGTATGAAGTCTCAGAAACATTGATAGAATTAGTGCAGACCATGTACAAGGACGCAAATACTCACGTATGAGCAATGTATGGCCTCACAGAGGGGTTCCCAGTGGTAGTGGGTGACCTCCAGGGGTCAACTCTGAGCTCACTGCTGTTCATACTGGCGACAGACTACATTAGGAAACAGGTTGAAGGTGACAGATCAACAAAGTTGCTGTATGCAGATGATGTGGCATTACAGGCAGACCCTGAGCAAGAACTTCAGCAAAGGATTGGGGATAGAATGCAAAACTGAAAGCACATGGGATGAAACAGAGTACAGATAAGACAGTGGTAATGGCAGCAAACTGGGGAAATCAGAAGAAGCTGAGAACTGAGACAGAAGGGACTTCATATTAACTTCAAGTATTTTGGAGGGGTGGTTGAGGAGAAGGGAAGTCTCAATGAAGAGGTCAAAGCTAGAATCAGAGGGGCTGCAACCAAATGGCATAGAGTCTCCGGTGTAGTGAATGATAGAAGAATGCCAAAGAAGCTAAAATGTAAGGTGTACAAGACAGTGATGCAACCAGTACTACTGTATGATACAGAAACCTGGACAGTAAAGGCAGAGCAGACATTGAAGTTAGAGGTAATAAAAATGAAGTGCCTGAGAAGGGTGGTAGGATACACACTGTGGGACAGACATTGAAATGTAGCTCCAATTGCAGAAAAGATCAAAGAGAACAAATTATGGTTGTTCAGACATGTTCAGAAAAACAGAAGACAATCTGTTGAAGAAGATTTGGGACAGATAAGAAGGGAAGAGGAAACGAGGATGTCCATTACAGAGGTGAATGGGTTGTGTGACAGAAGGTATGCGACAGTCTGGCATGAGTGTCAAAGAAGACAGGAGTGTGGCATTGAATCGAGAGAGATGGTAACAGTTAACATGACACCCTGACCCCATGTAGAAAATGGGAGAAAGGAGGTTGAGGATGATGATGTTGTTGAAGGAAGGTTGGGGGTAGGGCACAGAAATGGTACCTGAACACCTGGGCCAAGAGGGAAGATGGGGGCATATTGTGCATCTCGCCATCTGGTTGGTGTGCCGGTAGAAAGAATGTCTTTTTTTTGTTTTTTTTTTGTTTGTTTTGTTCTTGAGCTGGGGGGTGTAGATCTACCTATAATAAGCCTATCACTTACAATATAGTGATCATTTTATTACAGTGAAATGCTTTTTTTTCTTTTTTTTTCTCCACTTGAAGAGATGAGTAGGTGGGGCACTGGTTGAACCAGCTACCCTTCTGCATTTTTGCAGTGCTGGCCATGGATCTGGGTGTGATAAGGCAGTTGCCACCTTACCCTGCACCTACCTTGCTATTACTTGCTGGGTTCCCAACAGTCGCCAGGCCAGCCTTTCAGCAGTGTGATGAAGATCATCCAATGGCATTTACCTGGGGAGTTCACTAGTGGCTTCTTATTCAACTTCTTTGGTGAGGGCAGGGCTCCCATTGTTTGGCACCACCATGGGCTCCTCCTCCTGGGTCATCTGGTGGGAGGTGAAAAGACTGGTCTGGACTGTATTGGGCCAGCAGCCTGACACCCGGCTTGGCATCATGGAGTGCATCCTTATACAACTTTTGGAGCTGTATATCTGCATGGCATCAGCTACCAGGCCAAAGTGGTTGGGCTGAGCCAAGAGGTCAGCCATGGAGGTGACAGACTTCTGGCTGGGTGCTCCTCTGTGTAGCATAGAAAGCAGACTTCACCATTCCTGTCCTCGATCATGGTGTTCCCTTTCCTTGTGTGTTCCTACATTCCCTAGTTTGTTGTCAAATTTTCTGTATCACCAATTATCCTCCCTACATCTATCTGTATCGCTACTTTAGGGCACTCATTTGTAGAATTTATTTATTTATTTTCAGTTATTAACTGAGATAAATTGACTGGGCAAACAGAGATCACACTTTTCAGCAGAGGCACAGTGAGAAACTAAGAAACATCACAAAGCAAGGCAGAAAGTCTAGTACATCACAATGCAATATGAAGCTGCCCCCTTTTCATCAGAGGCTCTGTGATAAAAGATCTAATCAAACTAGGTAGATTATGAAGCATGGTAGACAGTACAAGGTCAGTAACAATACAGTATAATGCAAAATGTAAGTGCTAAAATGTTACAGTTATTTATTCTGTATTACAGTATGCAATAGCAGTACTAATCCCATGCAATGATTTAGTTATGCAAACACAAGAAGTTAGGAGTGAGTAAAGAAAACACACGATAACATGCTAAGACAAAAGTGAAAGCTAAGAAAAGGAGAGGCAGGAGAAAAAAGGAATGGAATTTTTGAGGAGAGAGGAGGGAATAGTAGAGTGTAGAGAGAATGAGAGAAAATGTACTGAAAGAAGTATGAGAGATGGAGCTGAGATGGATGAATGAAATATGGGATGGAGGTGGCTAACCTTTTTGCCTTTTTATCTTTGCCTTGTTTTTATGTCTGTTTGCACCTGCTGCCATCCTTATGCCCTCCTTTCTACCTACCCTTCTTATAAAAATGGGCATCTATCTGACAAACAAATACTCCTTTCTATCCTAATCCAGGCCTGTCTTTCCTTCCACTTGTCCTTCTGTATGTTTCTTTGCTTGCTCTTTGCTGTTTTGCAGTGTCTTATCACCCCCTCTCCTTGCAATTTATAATGGAAACATGGCATAGACTTTGCTGTGTAGCCCATGCATGGATTGTTAGCTGTGAATAGCTTAGTGTGTGTGTGTGTGTGTGTGTGTGTGTGTGTGTGTGTGTGTGTGTGTGTGTGTGTGTGTGTGTGTGTGTGTGTGTGTGTGTGTGTGTGCACTTGTGCTTTGTCATGGACATGCTACCTGCACACTGCTGGGCATAGCTCACATGACCTGCTGTAGTGCTGTTCACTTCTTTGTGCAATGCATGCTACCTTAACGAGCAAATTGTCGCGGAACCTAGACCCAGCAGACTCATGAAAAGTCAGTGTTGTTGCACAAATAATCACTGTCAGGCTGCATTGCATGACTTCCACTGTGGTATTTTTTGCTTCCCCTTGCATTACCTTTTTTCCTGAATCCTGTTGAGAAATTCATCTTCTTTCTTAAACGTTAATACTTTTTGATTTGAAACAGAAACTGAGGTAACACTGGGTGTGAGGCAGAATGCTGACTGATTTACTTCTTGATGGTATGCATGATATATGATAGAACCTGCTTATGTTTGTTATAAGCTGTGGGTCATAATGTTTTTAAACTGTAACAAACTTCTTGCTATAAATGTAGCAAACAGTTGGTACAGTATATACCCCTGCCTGCACAGAGTGCTACTGTGCTCAAGATTTATTAAAAGAAAAAAAGTAAACATTTCTTCTTGTTAAACTGTAGCAAATTGCTTGCTATACTGCTCAGGCTTGACTGCAAATTCATTATCAGATTTTAAAGCCAGTATTGAATTAAAGAGATGTCAGGATTGGCTGATCACACCCCCCAACACTTTGTACCCAGCACAGTTGCCCTTCTCACTATACCCTAAGCTTCCTTGGATGACATGGTTGACAGACCATGATGCTTTGCCAGAGATGGCCTGCACCTGTCACCCCTGGGATTCCAGATACTGGTTAAGGCTCTTGCTGCCCCTATAGTGCCTTTTTTAGGCAAGATTTAAATGACAAATTTACCACTGTAACAGGAACAGGCAAGCAAAAGCTGAGGCTAATGCTACTCAATGCTAGAAGTCTAAATCTCAAAATGCACTCCCTCGAGGCACTCCTTAAAATGGAGAACATCGATATCTGTGCAGTGACTGAGACCTGGTTCAAGGCTCCATACAGCACCCCTGCATTACCAGGCTATAACTCATACCACCCTTTTCGGCCATCTAACCTGGACCGGAACACCAAAGGCGGAGGTGTATCTATATTCATTAAGGATATCCACACCTCCAGGCTAGTTGCTCAGCATAATGCATCTGAGGTTATCCAAGTGCAATTAACTCTGGGCAAAACTTCAGTCCAAATTGTAGCTTGCTACAGATCCCCCACCATGCCCCAGGATTTTCACTCCTCTTTTCTTGATATACTGGAAAATATTAGGGTTTAAACAAACACCTTAATAATGGGCGATTTCAACTACCCACCATTAACTGGGAAAAATACTCATGTACCAATTCCTTCGCTCAACACTTCCTGGAATTCATAAATTCCAATGCCCTGGATCAACTTATCCACACCCCCCACTAGGGGCAACAATATCCTAGATCTAGTCATTACCAACATGAGTGACCGGTGTTCCACACCTGAAGTTAATCACCCTAGATATCCACATCCCACCCGCACCCCTCATTAAGGAAACCACAGTAAAAAATTTCTTCAAAGCTAACTTCATGCTTCTTAAGACAGAAATGGCGAACTTCATGACACCCATGCAGATGGATAATACAGTTACGACTGCTGAATCCTACACAAATGCACTCTATAAACACTTACACGAGTGCATGGATCGTGCTATCCCAAACAGAACCAAGATGCTATTTTCCAAAAACAGGAAGCCAATATGGTGGTCCTTGGCCATAAACAAACTCTACAGCAGAAGGAAAAAACTGTTGCAAAAGAGAGTAAAATCCCATGAGTGGAAGAGCTTCCTGGTCAGTGTCAGTAAGAAGCTGAGATCCGTTATAAGATCCTCCAAAGCTAGCTACGAAACAAAATCGCCACTGATTCTAGGCACAACCACAAAGTATTCTATAGCTATGTCAAGAATCTCAATGGCAACACCCAGATCTGCTCTGAGTTACAGCACAATGTCACAAAAATTACAGAACCAACTGATATTGCCAACATCCTGGCAGATAGGTTCAGTGCTAACTTGACCCCCCCCCTCACCCCCTAAAGGGCCCATATCTATACAGGAAGACTGCAGAGTCCCTGTAATCACAACTATGCAGACAAAAGCTGCACTCTCTAAAGCCAAAAACACAGCATCCATGGGACCGGACAACATCCCAGGCTACGTTTTACATGAACTTCAAAATGAAGTGGCTCCCCATCTAAGCACCATGTTCAATCATAGCCTCACATCAGGCTTTGTGCCTACTGAATGGCGCACAGCAACAGTTAACCCACTCCACAAAGGGGGAGCTACCACTGATCCCGGGAACTATCACGCTAATAGCCTGATGAGCCTGGTCTGTAAGGCCATGGAACGTATCATCATGGAACTCATAAACAAAGACATTGGTAACCTCCAAATTCTGGACCCCACCCAGTTTGGGTTTGTGAAAGGCAGATCATGCCTCCTGAACCTGACCAACTTCTTTGAGGCAGTCACCAAAGCCATAGACATGGGTAAGGTGGTTCACACAGCCTATCTTGACGTCGCCAAGGCTTTCAACACCATTCCCCATTCAGGAATTATAGCTAAACTCACTAAACTAGGTATAAATCCCTACATCACAAGATGGGTTGCCAACTGGCTTACTGACAGAACCTACACTGTAAAAGCTGCAGACTCCAAATCTGACTTCAAACCAGTGACAAGGGGAGTACCACAGGGTTCAGTCCTGGGACCTCTCCTGTTTGGTATCTACTTTTCTGAAGTACAGGCTAACACAGAATGTCTTTGGATAATGAAGTTCACAGATTACTGCAAACTAGGAGGCATAGTTGAGTCCCCAAATGATGTGGACATCCTACAGAAGGTCCTCACTAAGACAGATCCCTGGTGTCAGAGCCATGGCCTGAAGCTCAATGCCAAAAAGTGCATTGTCATCCCCTTTGATAAAAACTCTGTACCCATGAACTACCACATAGGTGCCAGTCTACTTAACGCCAAATGTGTGATAAGAGACCTTTGGACTCAGGTGGACAGTAGTCTCTCCTTTGATAATCACATCGCCACAGTAGTCAGGAAATCCTTCTGCGTGGCACACCTCATCACAAAAGGGTTCTCATGCAGGAAAAAAGAGGTAATTGTTCCCCTCTACTCGCACTCATTAGACCCATTATAGAGTACAATGCCCCTTTTGGAATGTACCTCACAAGATATCTGCAGCAGCAGGAAAAGCCACAGAAGTATCTCACAAAGAGGATTACTGGCTTCAAGCAGATGCCTTACACTCATCGTCTCAAAAAACTCCAGCTTTACTCCGTAGCATATCACCTACTCTGAGATGATCTCTGCCTAACATATAAAGCTATGTCAAACCCAGAGCTGTTGGACATGCTACACCTAAAGAAATCCCAATCTCTCTGAGCTACATGCTCTAGGGACCTAAACCTTGTCACCACAATAAACAGGACATGCTGGAGGGATAGATTGCTGTCCCAGAAACTTCCTATACTCTGGAACAAGCTGCCCATCTATGTCAAGCAAAGTTCCTCATTAGCACTCTTCAAGAAAAGTCTTGATGTGTGGATGGGAAATAGAAAATACACCCCGGGGCTCACTTCTGTGGCTCTGCTCAACAGGGGCACAGGAAAATAACTTTTTTGGGTGGTGTAAGCCAGGGAACCTTGTTGGCTAGGCTTACTTAGGCCCTTGAGTTGATAGCCTAGTACCTACCTATGAACCTATGAACCTATGAACCCTAGCTACTCTACTGGCTAGTAGAACTCATGTCTTGCCCAGGGTAGGGTTCATAGTATAACATAATTCTGAAGAGAGTTTCACATTTTAAACCTTTTAATTGTAAAACCAAATGTGGGATGATTGAAAGCCTAAAGATAGGGAACAGTACAGAGCTGAATTAATAGAAATGAGACTGACAAGCAGGTGCAATGCTGGTTTAAGACTGACAGAGTATTTTTCAAATTGTAGACTTTCCAATTGTAAAACCAATTGTGTGATGTCTGGTAGCCTGAAGGTGAGAGTTTTGCTGACTGGATTTTAAAATAAAAATGTTGAAAACAGTCTAAATAAGTAATTTATGAAGATGAAAGCACTCACCTTTGTTGCTGGTTCTAACAAAAGAGTTTTTTTTCATTATTTCTGCCTTTTTGATTCTTTGTTTGTTAATTTTTAATTTTATAAAATCACAGAATTATGGATTTCATTTTTTGTAAAAAGGGTATTTATTAATGCAGCTGGTATATCAGTTACTCAATTTTTATTATAAACAATGGAGCTTACTGTAGATTTCTATATTTATAAAAAGCCCTGCTCCTATGACTGCTAAGAGTTCACAGAAAAAGTGAAAACATTTAAAACCCTTTAAAACTACTAGTGACTGTCTAAATATTGGAGATAAAAATTAGTGGATGTTTAGCAAGATGCTCCAATGCACAGCTGATTGTCAAGCAATTATATGAGATACAGGTTAGTGAAAATCTGATAAATACCAGTAGCAAAGTGGAGAATACGGACTGATGACATTGCAAGACATGCATACCCGATATTTGTAACTCCTTTTAGTAACTCATACCTCTCAATTGTACAGATTTTCGCAGAATGTTCAGATTTTTGCCTTATATTTTTGGTTTGTTTCTCATAAAAAATTATTTTTTTGACAGATCACTGGGATGATCTAAGGATTAAAGTCACTAAATAATGACATGCATTTGAGTTTCAGACTTCATATACTCCAGAAAATGCATGCTAACACAAATCCTGTTTTTCTACATCTTTCTAAATTTATAAGAGCGATATTTAAAATGTGACCCTGTTCTTGGCCTTTGCCCCCCATTGTGTCAGGCTTTGTCCAGATTTCTTGTGCTAAGAGATTGAGAGATATATTTAGTTATCTTTGTATCCTTAGCTGAAAAGCACATTTTGCTTTCCAGGTCATCTGCAGTGCCACTTATATAAAAATTAAAAATGACCTGATTACGGTGTTGTAACCACCTTGTAACCATCCTTTCCTCAGGTTGGATTCCATGACTAGCGCCATGCGTCCTCTGTTGTCAAACCAGTGTTTTTTTTTCCATGCTATCTCACTAGGACAAATCAAGATTGCCTAATTTGCTCGTTACCCTTTTTTGAAGTATAATATCAAAGTTAGATTTTGTCTACAGTCAGTCCTTGGTCCTATTGAGTAATTTCATCTGGCATGACTTTCCTGTCCTGAAACAATGCTGCCTCAAGTCTTGTACCTCACTGGCCTTTATGTGCCCAGTGGCTCTTCCTTCTAGTAATGACTGCGTGATTCTCCTAACATTAAGGTCAGGATGACAAGTTGTCAATTTCTAACCTCTGTTTTACTTCTATCTTTCTGTAACATAAATTACATCTCCACTCAAGCATTCTTTCCAGATATTTCTGTATTTCTGTGATTCGTTGTGAAAAAGAATTACTGATATTACTGCTTTTCCCTTCATGCCTCCTAGAAATGTATATAGAATCCCTTCTAGCCCTGTTGCCTTGTCCATCTGCTACTTTAAGAGTTTATTTTAAGAAAACTATTGTAATCTGTTACACTGGACAAGCTACTGAATTGATATGGTCACTTTTAGTCTTTCAGTTCATTCAGTAGCATCGCAGTTTTCATTGTATTACTTTGTTCACTCTTCCTTTTGTTGAACTTCACCATTCTTCCTTATGTCTTCTTTGTTTCCCTGAGTACCAATTAAAATAATTTAACTGCCCTTTGGATTGACTTGATTGTCCATGCCTCTGTTTATACATTTATCTTCCCATCTTTCCTTTCTGTTTGCTGTAGTTTTAAGTTGGAGTGTTTTCACGTTCCCTTCTTCTGTGATTCCTTATTCTTCATCAAGGGTATTTCTCTCTATCCTTCAACATACCCTAATTTCCTAACCAAAGTGCTTTTCTTTCTTTCTCTTGGACTGATGTATTTATTTAAAACGTTTCTGTAACAAATTCTGATACACTCCTATGGATTTGCCATATCACTTTCATGTTTGACTACTATAACCTTTCTGAATCTCTCTTTCATTTTGTCAGATGTTTAGACGTTTTCTAAGTCTAAGTATTGTTTAGCCTTAACCTGTGATTGAGGTTATTGTATACCACACTGTAGGGTGACTGTTTGTTACCAATTCATTACCCAATTCCAGATCTGTGATAATGTATATAACACCCTGGTCTAAGGCTGGTTGAAATCAAGTCTATGTGACATGGTTGAAATGAAGTCTATATGAGATTCAATAACTTGTGTTATTTGTAAGGAAGCCATGTGTTAATAACAGCACCAGATTTTCCCTGATATTGAGGTCCAGCCTGTAATTTCAAGCAGTTCCAGATGATCCTGCACAACACAGTTCAATGAGCCCCACATCCTCCTTACCTGAGTATAATAACTCCAAGGTCACACTGTCACTGAAAAGAAAAAAACAAACCAATGGTATAAACACATCACCTGCATGAACTGCATTCCCACAGTTCCATTGTAATAATAATAAACTCAGTCAGGGAAAACAAAAATTTATAGAAACAGGACTGTGGAAAGAGAATGGCAAGAAAGTTAGCCACCTGTAAAGAAGCCACTGCAAAATAACTACCCATAATTTATTAGAACAGATATTAAACCTCCAATAACCAATCCTTGAGCCAATGTCCTACGACCATTCTTATGAAGTCTATTGACGAAAGCGCTTGACCTGTATTGTGGATTACTGGACTATTCATTCATTTTTATGTACAGTGGATTACTTTATGTGGTGTGAATAAAAGTGTTCATTTTTGGTGGTCGTAGGACATTGGCTCAAGGAGTGGTTATTGGAAGTTATTTGTGTTTGTTTGCCACTCTTTTGCACACCGATTTGTTTTATTATTATAGATATTAAACCTCACTGCACTAACCAATCACCTACTGAGTTTCATTGACTTTGAGTCAAGTGTGAACAATTATCCAACTCCCCTGACTTTGCTATATTAATCTGGAAAATAATGTGACTGGTGTTCATTACACAAAAATGCAAATATATATACCATCTATGCATTCAACTTTAACAGTTTTTGAGAATGCATGTTCACCTAACATATGTATTTGTTGGCGTGACATCACCATTACGCCATTACAATCTGTCTTAACAGGAAAGGTCTGTTTTAAACAAACTGGGAAATGACAGCTGTCTCAGATTTATGAAGGCAGATAAGAGTGACTGGCTTGTCATTGTGGAATAAGCTGATTACATCACAGTTCCAAAAACTAGGTCTCAGAACTGATCAAGTCAAGAAGAAGTAGCATAGAAGAAGATAAATATAGCCAAAGCAGATAGTAATAGTATTTTGTATAATCTTCTTTTGAAGGGGGCTGTTTCTTTGGATTTTTATGAACTTCATGAGTTGAAAATTTCATGACTGGTGTTTTATTTGGAATTTGTGAGTTAGACCACATCTTAGCTGTTCCTCTTTCTCTCCCATTGTGTCTTTTCCAGGTTGTAAAACTAAATGATTGAGTATGTTTGTGTTTGATAAGTTAAAGGCATCTCTTCTCAGTCTTGACTCATATTAAAGATGCATAGGATTTCTTAATCTTTACATGTTTGCTAAAAGTACATATTCAAAACTGAGGAATAACCAGCCTTCAAAGCAATAATAAATAAACAAAAATAAAATCCAAGGCTGTAGGAAGCACCCACTGAAACGAAAGGCAATAAAAATACTCTTTATCTGCCACAATTTCACACAGAAGACATTAACTTTCACTATGGCACAAACATTTTCATCTGTAAAAAGACTTCATCAGATAAGCTTCCTGTGTTGCCTCCTTCAATCTTTCCCTCACAATGTTTGTCAATATTTTAATGTATAAGTAAGTTTTTAAAAAGTGGTTTTGTTCACTGGTTCAGTGTGTGAACAAGGTTTTAAACAGCAGTACTAGGCAACAATTAGCAATCTTTGTTTTTCACTACAAGCATTTTATTGGTGGCTTTTTAATTGCTGCTTGTATAAATTATGGGAGAGAACACAGGAAGCTTTTCTGATGAAGTCTTTTTACAGACGAAAACGTATGTGCCATAGTGAATGTTAATGTCTTCTGTGTGAAATTGTGGAAAATAAAGAGCATTTTTACTGCCTTTCATTTCAGTGGGAGCTTCTTACAGCCTTGGATTTGCTAAAAGTACAGCTATAGGTAATTTAATTTTTTTTGTAGAGATAATGAAGTGTCCTCCGTATATTCTGATCCTCAAACAAATATATTGACTACTTGAGAGAATATATTTCTTCCAGAATAAATTTCACAAAGGCTTAGATCTGCTGTGAAAAAAAAAGTCTTATTTGACTGTCTCAAAAGATTTCAAGAGTGGAAATTAGAATGGTTTCGTTTCTGTGTTTGCTAATTTATTTTTGGCCAGTGGAAAAACAATTCTCTATAAAACTGATGGAAACAATAATGATTTGTTTATGTTTGGAATATTAATTATTTATTTTTTATTTGCAAAACAAATAAGAATTTTTTATTTCCTGAATGATCTGAATAGTCGCACAATTTTTCTATATTTAATTTCTAAAACATAATATAAAAGTAATTATTATTTACATATGACATTCAGATTTGACAGTAACTCTATCAGTTTTCCTTCAAACATTTTTAGGAAACTTGCATGTGTTAATAATTATAAATAAAAACAATTGTAAGCAAAAAGAAAATGTAACTATAAAAACAAACAAAAAAAAAATGGTATACTCACACAGCAATTTGATCGGCATAATTATTTATGTAAGAGTAGAGATGGTTAGGACAATGAGTGCCAATATCTAGGATAGGATAGGGCAGAAATGGACAGGGTAGTACAAAATATGTGCTAAAATAGGACAGAACAGAATAGGATCACATGGGATAATCTATTGTACTGATAACATTAGTCTGTGCTGTATTGTCCTATAGCTTTTTCGGCTGTTTTTGCACTCAATCCCTCCTGCAACATAAGGGAATCCACCTTAAAAATATTATTAATGCAGCTACTGGAGTGGATATTTTCTACTAAGTTTCACAAATCTTTACAAAATGGCTCACCGGTCACAAACTTCAAGTGTCATGAAAATATCGCTGCTAACAATGATGGCCTACATGACAACTGCTTGTAATAAAATACACTGCAATATGCAAAGTATGGCATCTGTGGAGGCGGCCCACTTTAAAAATTTTACTTGTATGTTATTTTGTCTGTCACCACAAAATCATGGTCTAACTGACTTCTGTGTCACCCACATATTTTAGTGTAAGCATTTCTAATATAGTTCTATATATTTGCCATTTTCTGATACAAGTATTTTATTTAAGAATATGAGACAAATCCAGTATTTTACAGTTATTAAAGCAACTAGTCATATTTAGCAGAAAGAAATGAGGAGATCGAGAGACTTAGTAGGTTGTACTTATCCCTGTTAATTAGCCACTAATCTTTTACCAGTTACCCATTCAACTGAATGAAGAACTTGCATGAATTAAGGTGGTAAAACTACAAAACTATGTCTGCAGCAGTATACCGGCAATGTATATTTTGGTAGACTTTATACTTTCTTTAATTAATTGCTTAATTTTTTTAATTTTTTTTAATTACGTTAAGATCAAATTAGCAATGGTCTTGGTAAAGGTATTTTGAGAAGTAAAATGTACCACTTAAAGCAGCATAGAAATTAATAAAAGATGAAAACATTAAAATAGAACTTATTACAGAAAACTGCTAAGTGTACAAACATAATATATTGTACAATACAAGAGTTTTAAACAGTCTTACAGCTTCATGTACATGTAAACAAATGGGGTGGGGTTGGAACAGTGGTTAAGGTCATTATCTTACAAACACAAGGTACAGGGCTTGGTTGTGACCACTGGTCACCAGTTAGATGTGTCATGTCATAATCTGTATTCTAATACCCAATAAGAATGTAAAAGACTAACCTTTAAGACATTCTAGCTACAGTTAAGTCTAGGAGAAGAAATATACATCTAGCTTTCATGTGAGTATAAGTCAGCTCCAGACAGAAAATGGTCTTTACAAATGAATTGACTTATTAAGTTACTAAATCAACAAATAAGTAACTGCAACAGTACTTGAGTTAGACCACCTCAACAAGAAGAACCTTTTTGCAATGCTTCAAAAACATTCACCCTTCCAGGGGATGCCCAGAGATGTTTTGTGGAGGTGCAATCAAGTATGACAATTAGTTATACATAAAATTAATTATCTGATATTGCTTTATATGAGACTGGGCAACATATAGATGTATAACAACCATAAATATGAATATATGATTGCAGATCATACTAAAATAATAATACGCTAAGTGAAATATTATCAGTTCATGTAAGTATATATGTGTATTTGTGCATGTATATGGGTTTTGGGGTGGTTGTTCTGCTTATGTTCAGTGTAGCACATTTTATTGTATTAGGAATGCAAAAAATACTCAGGTACTTGTTTTGTCTAGTGGACAGTTTAAGGATTTTCACTAGCTTGAGGGAAGGCTGTAATGGGAGAGTCTGAAATCCCATGGCTTTGTACATGTAGTGGCAATGTATGTGTTTGTGTGTGAGTATGCACTGACAAGCAGACTCTGGGTTATTAGGTTAACCTCCCTTTCCTGATGTAAATCAGCACATGGGGTGGATACAAAAACTTTCCACATTTCTTGTTAACAGCTGCATTTATATTTTAGTACAGCACATTTCTTCTGGGGAACGAAACATGTTACATGGTTTTAGCTACTCCAGTGTAAAATTTGAAACAAGCAACAAATTTTGAAGCTTGCAAGATAAAAGCCAACCATATTAGGTGACCTGATCATGCAGTAGTAAAACATGTGAAGCAGCACTAACCGTGGTTCAAAGTGAGTTTAAGGCCTGCCATCTGAGGAGGGGAAGGACTTGGGGAAAAAAAAAAACTTTGAAGATGAAATGGAAACTGTTGCCTGTGTATGCACTGCATTCGATTTTGATTTGAGGCCTACTATAAGAGCCATATACAACCTGGCTGAATTATTTGTAGAAGCATGCAGTAGTTTTCATAGTATGAAGAACAGAAGAAAGTTATATAGCAGATGCTTAATACACGGGTCATACTGGTGAAGAACTCTATGTGGAAACTGAGCTGTCTGATAAGAAAGCACAACTCTCTCTCTAACCCCCTCTTCTATCCAATGTTTTGCCAAATGGATGGCAGAAAAATATTCAGATGGCTTAGAAAATATGGTGCTTATAGATCTGTAGCTCAATGAGCAGAAGATGCAGCATCTTTTTAGGAATCGGAGCAATTAACTGTGGTACATTTTTTTAATAGTTTTTAATAATGTTTTTAATTCAATAGTGTGAAATTGAGGCAGACCAGATAGATTCTTGTTTTCCATTTATTTTTTGTTCTGAAATGTTTCTATTATTATTATGGCTTATTTTTGTTTTTTAATTCTGGTGTCCTGAGCTTTGTGTGGTCTGCACAGCCCTGCATATTCAGACGATAAGCCACAAAGTCACAAGCACAGAACAATGGCTGTGTCTATCCTAATGCTATTATTCACCTGGTTATTTATTAAATTCAAGCTGACAGTGGTTGAATGACAATGCTTCTTATTGTCCTCGTCACACCTTGAGTTCATAAGAACTACGGATTTGTTAGTAAATGCTGAACTACGTTCAAGTAATCAGTGAATGTTTGTGTAAAATACTGAATGAAAACTAGAAGGCTGGTATCATTCTTTCAGCGATCTTTTCTTTTGGTGGACATTGACTTACCATCAGAACACAACAGGTACATCACTTGAACAGCAATTATATTCAGCATTTGTTTGAAATTCATGCTCCTGGCTATTGAAATGTTTGCATTTGTGGTATTTTGACTTACTTATGAAATCTGTATCAGTACAGACTTTTTAGATTGCTGATACATTTTTAAACTACTTGACATTTGAGAATTTATGACATCTGTATCAGTACAGACTTTTTAAATTGTTGATGCCTTTTACTTTACTTCAGATTATTTACTGCAGAACCATGCTTTGCAAACAGGATGGAAATGCCATATTAATAAGACCATGATATTTAAGATTGTTTTTGTAACTGAATTGTTTGAAGACAAAACAAATATTTGCTTATTACACTGTATACTAGGTGCCCTATATGAATTTTTTGGAGTACTGTTGCAGAACTATTGATCAATGTTGTTTGGATTCTTATCTATTTTTAAGCGTATGCAGACCCTATTTATTTACGCAATATCTTAAAATTTTCAAGACAGGATCCTTGGAATACCAGCATTTGTTTTGTTATTTCTGCATTTAGATACTCTGTTTTATAGTTTTCATCTTATTTGATTATATGAATGTTGAATATTTAGAAAGTTGTCTGAGAACTGAAGATTTATCTCTTTTTAGCTGTCATTACATCTGTAACATTATTCAGTAACTAGTGACTAGGCCACCATATTTTCACTGTCATATATGGCCTGTCTCATTAATTCTGAATAAGCAAATTTAAATAATTTACTGGCATTTGTAAAATTATTGTTTTCTTGAGATACTCGTAGAATGTTACAGTTTAAACATAAATTATGTGCTACTACAGATATTTTAACACTATGTAATATGTTTCAAAACTGTATTTTGTCATCACTTCTAATATACTCTAATATACTCATTTTATGAGCTGTTTTACTTACATGTATAAGCAGTGACAATTATTTATAATAAGTCTTTAGTGATTTTTTACAGTTTCATTCAGTCTTTTGCCTTTTATTCACCCAAAATATCTTTGCATATGATGGTGTATCTGTTGCAAATGAATAACAGTCTAGCAATCCACTAGTAGAGGATCAACCTTCATTAAATAGGCCTAGATTCTTGACGCAATTATGATTTTATATAGTCTATTATCCAACATCATAAATACATTTTTACAACAAAAATATGAAGTTAATGTGATGCCCCATTACTGGACCAGTAATCAAGGAGCCACAATCCTTGCCACTGGCAACAGTGGGGGACATACATTAGGAAGATGACAGGTACAGACACTACTTCCAGAGGCATCTTGGCACCAAGTGCAATTTCCCTTAAGAGCACACAGAAACAACAGTCAGTCTGGGGATGGTTTCTCCCTCTTTCTCCAGATCCCCAAAAAGTATCCCCACTGGCATAGTTATAGAGTTGAGATCTCAGCTGAATGGCCAAACCAAGACCTCCAGCACCCTCTCTGTCCAACAAGTGCTTTGTGTCCCTGCCCAAGTAGCTGACACACACACACTCTTGGAGATTTGTTCTACACATACACACATACTCCTGGGAAAGGCTGGCACAGGTTTACTAGCTATGCCCCTTCTGCCCAGACTGTAAGGTAGTTATTACTGCCACCAGACAATTCTTTATCAGCTACTTTAAGGTCCTTAACAATGGGTGTCCAATCTTACTATGTAATGTTACTATCAATACAAATGGTAGTTTGACCAAGAGCAAGGCTATTAGGAGTGGCATACACAGTGTTACCAAATAAATATGCAAGTATTCTCAGAGCTTAAATATGCCTAGACAGACCAGCCACAATGAAAAGTTTAATATTTAATAATAAATATTAAAAGAACAAGAAAATACTCAGTATATATTTACAGTGACAGCAGAGTCAAAATCACAGGAAATATTTAAAACAACATTGCAGGACAGTTTCAAATAAATAAAGAAACATATCTAACCTACACTTTGCTATATTCCTGACTGAGAATTACTATAATCTAGTGCACGTAATTAGAGCAGCAAGGCAGATGTGGTGAATGGATCTTCTCTAGTTGTTATCAGGTCAAAGACAGAATGCAGAATGCTCAATCTCTCTCAGAGAGTTCTTAAATTAATATCTCAAATATTACTACTATGATAGCTTGCAGAATGTCATCATTTTTTTGTCATCTGACTCTATGCCAGGTAAAACCTCCCACTGCTGAAGCTAGCAGTATCTAGCATCCCTCTGTGAAAATACTTACACAAGGGCTTTCTCTCAGATCTTTGCAGGTCCTGGAAGTCATAAAACAATAAAACACTTGCAAGACAAATCAGAAAATGTCTCAGCACATACATTGTGTCTGTTGCTGCACTGAATTTGAAAGATAACATATTTTTATTGCATGACCATAAAAATAATTTAATTTCAGCTATTTTTCTGAAGTTAACCTTCTGTATCCAAGTTTCCACTGTTAAAATATATACATTTAAACAGTTGCAATAGTGCATGTACACTTCTGTTCTATTCCAGTAGGACATGCTGTGGTTACATTTTAAGCACTTTGCAAAATACTTTTCAACACACGTCTGTACCAGCAGTTTGATATACACATGACATACAGTTCTAATACATTTGTAATACAAGTACCTTATATGAATCATATTGATATCCACAAATGATATATAATTATTTACAAAATTCCAGATAGCTGTTCAGGCAGTATCTTCATTTGTCACAGTTAAAATTATACATTTATTGCAATTAATGATATACTAGCAAGACAATACAGAACTAATAAGATGTAATCTTGCCAGCTTAAATAGTCAAATGAGTTATCCATTTGGATTGGCATAATTTTAAACAATCAACCCTCAGCAAATAGTTTCTGTTAAATTCATGACAACTCAGAATGTCATGGAGAAAAGATAAAAAAAATAATAAGAATAGAGTGGAAAAAGTAGGGTAAAAAAGACTACAAATGGAGCTTAGAAAATTAAGATTATGTGCAAGACAAAAGCAAGGACAAAAAAAGTACAGTTATTAAGATATGTAAGTGAAATATTAATGGTAACAACAAATTGGGGGCTGCTACCATAAAAAGATATGGCTGATAAAAATGTCTCAAATCAAGTAACTAGCCACAGTGGTTATGATAAATGGTTCTCCGCAATAAAAAATCAAATTTAGTCCAAGAAACAGAAATGTGGAGAGCCAAACCATGACCAGGAACAACAGCATAAAGTCTTCCTTTATTGTGAGCACTTTTGCAGCTACATGGGCTGTTTCATCAGACCTATAATACAGGTTTATTGGAGATCTTGTCATTCAACCCTCTCCATCTGGTGGCTCGCATTCTAATAATCCAGTTTAATTCAGATATTTCTGTTCTATTCCTGACATCATCCCCTCATTCATACAAATGAATGGCTTCAACTGCCATGAACTTAAAATTGTGTGCAGAACCACTCTGTATAGCATCCCTACAAGTGCATTTGTGCTCATAGCATTATTGATATTGTAAATGTGTTCCCTTTTCTGATCTCTTAATCTCCTATCCATCTTGCCAGTATAGAAAGATGAACATACTTGACAATAGGCAATATATACCACATGGGATGAGTTACAATCAGCATGCACCTTGAACTTTAAGCATCTATGGGTATCTGGATACTGGTGGTATCTAAATAAACACAATAGATACACTTGGAGCATGGATATGTGCCAATAGCTGAAGGGGTACCAGGCAAAGAGTCAGCAGATCTAGAATAGCAAAACAGCCTTTTAAGCAATTTCTTGTTTTTGAATGTAAATCTAGGTGTCTGGCCTACTACAGACCTAATATCTGGATCTACACATAATAAATGCCATTTTCTCTTCATTTTGTATTTGCCTAATATTACTAGAGTAAGTAGTAGGCATTCTTAGCATATTAGGTCCCTTGTCCCTACTGGCAATTTCACAGTAATTATCAGAAAAATACGGTTTCCCTCTATTGGACCTCAGGGAAGATAATGTAGTTAATGCTTCATCAATTTCTTGGTTCTTATAACCTCTTTCTTTGAATCTAACCTTTAATAAATCTAACTCCTGATGAAAACCTTCTTCACTAGCATTCAACCTAGCTTCTCGTAAGCCCTGTCCCTTTATCACATTCTTAAATATATGTGTAGGATGCATACTCTGTCACTGGAGGTATGTGTTCCTATAATATTTCTTCCTAAACACTCTAGTGTCAATGTGGCCATCAGATCCCTTTAAGATCTTCACATCAAGGAAATCCATTTTATGGTAGGACTTACACATAGTGAATGCCAATAGTGAATCCCCATCACCCCACCATAAAGCAAAGAGGTCATCAACAAACCTTTAATAGAATATAAGTTGTTCCACAAATGTAGTGTTCAGCACAAATTAATTCTCCCATGAGGCCATAATAATACTGGTGTAGCTATTAGCACTGGATGTGCCCATAGCCATGCCATCTCCATTAAACCTGTATTACAGGCTAGACAAATGTTTAGATAAGTGATGCATATATGGTGTATTGTGTATTTTTTCCTATTTTACTGCATTTCTTCTTTTATGATTTTTATTTGTATGTGTGTTTTATATTCTATTTAATATATATATATATATATATATATATATATATATATATATATATCTTATACGGGCATTTAATATATTGTTTTAAGGTGCTTTGATTGAAAATTGGGCATTTAAATGCTTAATGAATTTTGTTATTTTATTGGCTGCTCTGTTCTGTTCAGTGTTTAAATATAGAAGGAATGTTAAGTGATTATGTCTGATGAAGCATCCCAAGTAGCTGTGAAAATGCTCACAATAAAGGAAGATTTTATGCTGTTGTTCTTGGTTGTGGGTTTGGCTCTCCACTTTTCAGTTTCTTGGACTACATTTGATAAAAAATGTTTATATAATTCCAATCTGTAATAGTTCATTGCATAATATTTTGAATTTAAAAGGACATCCTTATAAACTAGAGCAAGAGTTAATGATGATGGATAACACTGATTTAATGTCTGATTTAGGACTTGCCATCACAACAGTTGTGAATATAGGTGAAGGCTGCCAGCCTAGCCAGATAGAATTTTCTAGATAATTCTGTCATTTGTAAATACTGATATAAGCCACAGGCTTGTTCTCTTAAATGGAAAAAATGGTGTTAAATGTGGAACTGCAAAAATGTGACAACAGTGCACTCTGCTGTAACAAAGCTAATAAGTCAATTCTTTGATGTCAAAATTTGGAGCTGATATGTCTGGATGAAGGAATTCTGCCTACTGTTTTGAGACTACAATTTGCATGTATAATTTCTTTTATTGCTCTGGTTCCAGACCAGCTGCAAGATCAAAGGGGCTATTAACCTCTGAGAGTCTGTTAGCATAGGAACCAGAAAGAAATGATGTAATCTGAAATGAATCAGTGGTACTGTGTTATCAATTTAAGGAGAGAAAAATGAGAGCATTAGAGCATTTGCCTTGAGAACATCCAACATCACCAGTACTGTCTTGCTCTACATGTAAGTAGGATTTTAGAACTGTATATTTTCTTAGAAATAGATTGGAATTAGGAAGATTAGACTAGTTTGTTTTTCTATGGTGTCAGAACTTTTCTACGGTATTATTTTAGTTATTTCTCTGTGATCTCTGAACTCTTGACTAGCACTGTGTAGTAAGAAGTATTGTCTTGTGTTTTTATTATTCATTATTAAATATTTTAAACCTTTCAACTGTGGCTCTTCTGTGTAGAGTTAATTTAAGCTCTAGTATACATTGCATGTATATCAAGTCACTCTAATAAGCCTTGACTGTTCAGTCACACTTACCATTTGGATAATAATATTGAACAGTAATAACTGGACACCCTTTCAGAAGGGCCTTTGAGTAACTGATATTAGTGGGTGGTGGCAGCTGGTACTACCTTTTAGACTGGGCAGAAAAGGGGCACAGCTGAATAACCTGTGCCAGCCTTCCCCAGGAGTGTATGTGTGGTTGTATATAACTCTTATCTCAAAGTGTGTGTGTGTGTGTGTGTGTGTGTGTGTGTGTGTGTGTGTGTGTGTGTGTGTGTGTGTTTGTGTGTCAGCTACTTGGGCAGGGACACAAAGCACTAGTTGGACAGAGAGGGTGCTGGAGGTTTTAGCTTACCCACTAGGCTGACATCTGGACCCTATAGCTCTGCCAGTGGGGAGTCTGATTGGGGACCTGGAGAAAAAGGGAGAAACCAGCCACAGACTGACTGTGATCTTTGTGTGCTCTTAAAGGAAATTGTACTTTACTGTGTGTGTATTTATTATCCTTCCCTATATGGACTTTTCTATGTCTAGAAAAGGTGGAATTAGAGTACCTTCAATTAAAATAGTAGTCATTCAGTTCTTTGAATTTTTTCTATGAATTTAAGCTTACCGAATGCAATTTTTTTGAAATTATACATTTCAGTGTGGCATATCGGCAAATTTAACTTCAGAGTTTGTTTGAAGCCTACGATTAAATAATACCAGTGTAAGAAGGAAAGATATTCACTAAAACTTGTATCCTTTATTTCTTCTGAAGTTGTATGAACTCAGAATTAGAATAATAAAGTACATGGGTATGGGGGATACAAGAGTGCTTCCCTTTACCCTGCAGAAACATTGAGATAGTCTGTGTTTGTCAGTTTCTGATGAAGTTTTGAAATAATATATGTTTTATATATATATATATATATATATATATATATATATATATATATATATACTATATTAGTTCGCCGAAGTCACTCTTCAACGAACACACATTTATCATCCCATATTCAGCAAAAATCACTTCTGCGATTCACTGATTATTCCCAGGGCAAAGAAATACTTGCCCCACAGCACAATGGACCCACATCTATCTAAATCTAACCCACCCAAGTGGGGGGCTTTGTTCCCCACACCACCCAATGTGGGGGCTGTGCCCCTCACCCCCCCAACTATACATGCCGACACCAAGATCGTGCTACAGTAAAGAAAATGGTAAAGTTGTGCTGGAAGGCAAGTATTTCCTTGCCATGGGAGTATTCAGCAAATTGTGGAAGTGATTTTTGTTGAATATGAGTCGATGAATGTGTGTTCGCTGAAGAGTGACTGGGGTGAACTAATACAGACCCTATATATATATATATATATATATATATATATATATATATATATATACTGTTGTATTGTCGAATGCATTAGGTCGGAAATGCAATTGTCGAAGACATTATAATCAATCGAGGAACAGTTTTACCATGGGTCGAGGTAGGTGTACAGTATTATTCCCTACTACAACCATCTTCCCTACCCCGACCCATGGTAAAACCGTTCCTCGATTGATTATAATGTCTTCGACAATTGCGTTTCCGACCTAATGCATTCGACAATACAACAGTCGACCGAGTGATGTTCGACAATTCAATAGTAAACCATATATATATATATATATATATATATATATATATATATATATATGTATATATATATATATATATATATATATATATATATATATATATATATATATATATGGGTCCACTACATATGACCGAAAGTTCATATGACTGAAGCCCATTTGACTGAGACCATAATACCGAAAGTTAATTTCACTGAAAGCCCATATGACCGAAAACTCATTTCGCAGGCAGCAGATTCCTTATACATCTTTGAAAAAAAATAGTTGTACAGAGTCTTCAGGGAATAATACCAGCTCTAGGACTTTAAACAGGAAAAAGCCAATAAACTCTTTTTCTCCATTTCTAAACTAATTACAATGAGTGAACACCCCAATCTCCTGACTTGGGAATAGAACTACTATGGTTGACATGAATTAATCTTATCATGCTAGAAGACAGTTTCTTGACCATTAAATCCTACCAAAAAAGTCCCCATTTAGCAATTAGATTGGGTTTAGCAAAAATCTGGAAGTACTGGAATTTTCCCCGTCTTTGAATATTACTGCTAAAATGGCACAGTTCCATGACCTTGGAATTCTCTTGCTTTGCAATTATACATTTTACAAGTTCAACAACATTTATAGCATCTGTATTCCCTAAGCTGTTAATGTTCCAGTGGTATGATATTGTGGACTGCCATTTTAGTCATCAGAAGGGCTCTAACTGCTGATACTAAACCCAGTTGTTTACTTGAGAGTCGAGGTGGATAAGGCAAAGACAGATAAGAAGCCCTTTTTCTTTCAGAGATGGCCTGATCCCATCTAACCCAGAATAGAAATATAATAGTCCATGAAAATATTCGGGATCTAATCCAGATTTTGTCTAACCTGGGTTCTCTAAGAGCATTTGATTCCTTATTCCATAAGGGCATTTGACTACTCTTTACCCAAGGGCCAGGTGGAAAGGGCAAATATTCAAGCCCAGCAGATACATACATTTTCTTAAAGGGGCCAAGCATCCTAAGAACGTCCTGAGTGTTTAATAATCATATTATTCAAAAGCTGTCAGTCGCACTACTAAACAGTTCCAAGCCGGTAAAAACAATATAAATAAAAACACTGGAAATTCTATATACAAAAAAAAGTGAATTGACAAAAAGTAAAAAAAAAAAATGCTGGTCCTTTGTAACACATTGCACAAATCTTAGGTTGCTTCCAAATCTGCAGAGGCCACTCTCATGCAACAATCTATGTGCAATACTGGCAGAGCTTGATATTTCTGATTCTCAAATACCCTAACCTCTTGTTTAACTTGAACATACACATCAGAGATATTCAAGAATTCACTCATCATCTCATGATATAAGCTATGACCTTCTTCAGTTTTGTGTGAGTTTTTTGACTTCTAACTCCAGGTTATTGCTTTCTTAGATATTAACAAGATTAGCAAACATAATGTTTCCTCATTTCAAGACCATTCCTGGTAGAAATTCTAGAAGGCATAAAGAAACCCCACCTGGCCAATGCTCCAGATTTCTCTTGTACCTGACTAATTTCCAGAAACCTCAGAAAATGTGAAACCATTTCTTTATCTCACCTGAATGTGTCATACAGTCACCTTTTATCCATCTGTCAAGCCTTAATAGTCCTGCTGATATGGTGTTGTTTATCCCAACTTCATTCCTATTGTCTATGACAAGATTATGCTATTCTGCTTCCAGGTTGTCCATAAAAAGCAATCTCACAATCTGTCTGCTCATGGTGAAAATACTACTATATGTCACATATCCCCTCAATCAAAATTCTAAATGCTCTTTGTAGTAGCCTGATGTCTATTGCCGTGCACCCTCCATAAGTTGCTGCCAAAATTTTAACTTTGGTTTAGTCCAGAACCACTGTTGCAGCTTACAGTAAGTATGGTCTTACTAAAGATAGCATTTCATCATGGTCAACAAATTCAGTGCAGAATGCGCTCAAGCCTTGGTGAATGACCAGTACAAAACCTTGGTAACCAGAGTCAGTAGTGCAAGTTGTGTGATTATTCTCCAATCCCAGAACACCATATGAATTGATTCTTCTGCCGGAGTTATTTCTTCCAGCAGCCATTTCCAAGACACTTGGGATTCAGATGCATTTCAATGGGGAAAAGCCCACAGCTGACCTGATCTCTAGTAATTTGAAAATTGAAACCTCTAAGCCTCCCCTATACCTAGAAGGATAACCTGGTATCATGCCACCCTTGCTTTCCCTCCATTCCTAAAGAATAAAAGGACCACCACCTCTGGTTTGGAGAAGACATTCATACCTGAAGTAACCAGATGAGCATGGAAAATGTAAAGCAACTGAAGATGAACAAACATTTGGAGAGTAGAGACTCTCTAATTTAAATCTAGCTGTAAAAAGTTTCATTTATAAAGTAAACTCCTGAATTTCTGATAGGCATGGTAATACAATACTTGCACCATATTCTGCTATAGCAGGGTTAATAAAGAACTTAATTATGCCATATTCATTCTCTGTGTTATGAAAATACCAAATCAAAGGATTTACAAGGTTGGAACCTCAGTCTGAAGGCTGTAATTTTACTAATGTTAACTCTGAAAGGAGGCCAAAATATCTCCAGTAATATAAACAATTGAAGGCGATCCTCCCAAGTAGACCAAGACATTGTCTGTATAAACAACTAGTTCCATCCCATATCCATACTCTGAATCCTCTTATTAAGGATCTGATTTATTGCTCTGTCAAAGGCTGTGGATAAAGGGCAAACAGCGGGTGGGGGGGGGGGGGTTGACAACCTTGCAATGTATCCCTTTAAAGTAAAAACTCTGCAGAGCATTTTGAGTCCACTTTAACTCTGGTAGCAGATTACTTACAAATCTTTAAAAATAAATAGGTGTAAAGAGTCTTCAGGGAATAATACAAGCTCTAGGATTTTAAACAGGAAAAAGCCAATAAACTCTTACGAAATGTTTTCTCCATTTCTAAACTAATTACAATGAGTGAATACCCCAGTCTCCTGACTTGGGAATAGAACTACTATGGTTGACATGAATTAATCTTATCATGCTAGAAGACAGTTTCTTGACCATTAAATCCTACCAAAAAGTCCCCATTTAACAATGAGATTGTTTAGTAAAAATCTGGAAGTGCTGGACTTTTCCTGTCTTTCAATATCACTGCTAAAATGGCACAGTTCCATGACCTTGGAATTCTCTTGCTTTGCAATTATGCATTTTGCAAGTTCAACAATATTGATAGCATCTGTGTTCCCTAAGCTGTTAATGTTCCAGTGGTATGATATTGTGGACTGCCATTTTAGTCATCAAAAGGGCTCTAACTGCTGATACTAAACCCAGTTGTTTACTTGAGAGTTGAGGTGAATAAGGCAAAGACAGATAAGAAGCCCTCTTTCTTTCAGAAATGGCATGATCCTATCTAACCCAGAATAGAAATATAATAGTCCATGAAAATATTCAGGATCTAATCCAGATTTTGTCTAACCTGGGTTCTCTAAGAGCATTTGATCCCTTATTCCATAAGGGCATTTGACTACTCTTTACCCAAGGGCCAGGTGGAAAGGGCAAATATTCAAGCCTAGCAGATCTATACATTTTCTCAAAGGGGCCAAGCATCCCAAGAACGCCCTGAGTGTTTAATAATCATATTACTCAAAAGCTGTCAGTCCCACTACTAAACAATTCCAAGCTGGTAAAAACAATATAAATAAAAACATTGGAAAATCTACATACAAAAAAATTGAATTGACAAAAAGTAAAAAAAAAAATGCTGGTCCTTTGTAACACATTGCACAAATCTTAGGTTGCTTCCAAAGCTGCAGAGGCCACTCCCATGCAGCAATCTATGCACAATACTGGCAGAGTTTGATATTTCTGATTCTCAAATACCCTAACCTCTTCTTTAACATGAACATATCAACTGCTTACTGTTTGTGTTAATTGCCATATTACTCCTTTAGATACCTCACTGATACCACATTGGCCACACTCATGTTGTGGCTAAAAATTGTAATACTTATAATTGTCTTGTTCAAAGCAGAAAAAAAATAATATAAAATAGAAGGGGAAAAAGTAGAAGGGGGAAGGAAAATTGGGGAAGGCAAGAGCATCTCAACACCTAGATGCTCCAGAAAATATTCTATTTAGTTCACAAAGTTCAAAAAGGAGGTCAATAAGTTGATAAGTGTTTCAATATGACCTTTTCCATCTTTTGAATTATTTTCTAAAATAAAAGAAAAAAAATGCATTGTTTACTTTTGAAGAAGGCTAGCTTGATCATGCTGACGAGATTTATGGTATTGCTATTTTGCACTCATTTATCCTTTACTCAATGCTCAAACTGCATCTACAGCTTCCTAAAATGCTTTACTACCTGAAGAAAAACAGATTTAGAAAAGTCAGGTAGACTAAATGAAACTACAGGCTATTTTGTTGGCAAAGCTGCAACTCTGATAGGAATCTCCCCTTACTCCAAGTTTCTCCTGAGTTGTCCTGATCACAGTAAATTCAGGTGTATGTATGCACCATTTCCTTCTCTTATCACAAGAACACTGCAAACATCTTTTCTTTCAGTGCATAAAAAGCAAAATAGACAAGCAATTGCTACACTTTCTTCAGTCAGACACATATATTCTGTGAGCCGTCCCAGTATGTAAACAACTCTCAGGCAGGCCTGCCCATGTACTGATAAGGGCTCTAAGAAAACCTATGGGATCCTGTGTCTCAGTTTGCTTGGGAACCCTCATATAAATCTAAGTCTTTTCCTATGTGCATGGTCCTCTACTTCACCATAGCTCTCAACCGATCAGGGACAGATCTCAAAAGAATCAGGGACAATCAGGGACACGTTTAAAATATTAAAACTATTAACTTGAGACAATGTCAGAACAAGAAAATGTGAATTAATATACATTTTCTGAAGTAAAAGAAGGCTATAACTCTAATTACTGTCATTATTTAAGTATAATCGACCATGTTTTTTCCAAAGGTCACCAATTTTTAGGAAGGATTAAGAGGGACAGAGCTAAAATTTGATTCAAAATAAGGGACGTCCCTGAAAATCAGTGACGGTTGAGAGGTATGAGTCTTCAGCTATTATTGACTTTAACAAGTCATGTTTTACTTGCTGGCCCACCACATGTGTGTTGAATGTCCTCATCTTGTTCTGTCATTCTGTGATCACATCAGAGTGAGCAGAGAACATACTGTCCACCTATTTAAACACTGTTCTGAAGTTTTGACATACATATCCAGTTTGCAATCAATATTCTTTTATTTCTGCATGATTTGCTTCATCTGTGTCAATTATGAGGGGTGACAGTACTCCTTGCCACCAAAACAGAACTATCCATATCATTTTCTTGCTTCACGCATCAAGATAGCTCCTGTTAGATTAAAAAGTCAGGCTGCTGCTTTCCCAGCTTCTTAATCTCATCCTTTCTGCTGCTGACATCCAAATGATCTAAGTAAAGACTCCTTGTAATCTCTTGATTCACTTTCAGTGAGCAGATAGTGTGCTGACAGTGGGGATAGTCCCATGCCTTCCGCATAAGGTATTCCTTCCAGACAGCTCTGCCTATCCATGGAAAGTACTAGAGTTATTTTCTCGTGTTGCCAACAGCAAAACTGAACTGACTCTATGTGCTCCTGCATGTGTGTAACCCTCAACAACTCCCAGGAGAGGAAAGCAGGTTACAGCCCTTCATTCCTCCACCTCCTTGCGTGTCTCCTCCAGAGCTAGGGCCACTAATTAAATCTCAGTTGCCTGGACTGTTATAAGGGCTGCATCACTTTGTGTCATGGATCCAGGCCATTTTTTTCCAAATGTAATATGCTGCATAATCAAATGACTGTTGAGATGGGGAAGTATCTAGTCTTTGTATTGCTCAATAAACTAATTTTGTTTTGGCAAAATGCAGTTGAGGTACAATAAAATATCTGCTGGCAATAGAGCCTATCAGAAGCACAAAACAAATATGATCACCACGGCAGCAAACTAGTACTTTAATCAAAAACAAAAATAGAAGACAAGCATTTTTGCAGCTACAACTTCTTCAGATGATTATAAACAGGTTTATAATAAACAATCATTTAAACCATAAGGCAACAAATCAGAACAATTTCTAAGCCACATGATCTACATTGTAGCAAATATTCATTCATAAAAAACTCCCACCATTCATAGAGCCTATCAGATTATGGCAACATGTGAATAATTTATGAGGAAATGACTGCAGCAGTGGAAAGAAAGTCACCTATGGCTCATATTAGTATATTTTTTTCTAAGCCATTAAATGTTCAGTATATGGCTTGGACAGTACAAGCTATATCAGGCTTACTTCAGATTTAGTCCTACAATAGCAAATAAACCCTTGTTTAAACTCTAGTTTATCTAACTTAGCAAGGGCACACACAGGAATGCTCTAAAGGATGGAATGACATTAAAGAATTAAAAGATCTGGAAGGGGATAATGAAAGCAGAAAATTTTCTTAAGCATTAGTAGATGAGAAATAAGTTATTTTAGCTTGTGAATAAGCTGATGGAACTGATGTGCTACTAAACAAAAACATTTAGTGATGTGGAGCGGAATGAGATCTAGATGGTGGCAAAAAGCTTTTTCATTCAGGAGATGAGGTGGTACAATGGTGTCAGTGTCAGCTAATGACATAGTATTTAACGTGAAGTGTAATAGAGAAGGATGAATTTGTAGTTTGGGGGCAAAGCAACTGGAAAATAATGAATTATACAAATATCATGTTTATAATACATTCACCTAAAAAAAAATTAAAAAACATATTTTCTTGCTCAAATAATACCACAAATATACTTGTATAACTGATCTATTATTTGTTTGTTTGCAAAGGTGAATTTTAGGATGTTTTCATTTTCTAGATGGACCACAAAATGCAATAAAAAGATATTTAGAGTAACGGTAACCAGAGAGAGAGAGGGAGAGAGAGGGAGAACTTAAAGTAAAGTATTAGACTTTGTTACCTGAAGGCATTGACATCAAAATGATTTTAAAATATTGATTAGTATATTTGAAATGAGATGGTTTAGATTTTACAACTAGTGGTTTTGCTGGGCAGCTTTGATCATATAAAAGCCAGATATACTGCTAAGGTACTGCTATATGATTCTGTAATAAATAAAAGGTAAAACTACGCACATATGCTGCAGTATTGACTTTTTTACATTATATCCATCTTGTTATTCATTGAATGTGAAAGGGCAGTGCTGAAGACAACCGTGATGCTGTGGTGGGTAGCTAATGCACTGCAAAGATGCTGTAGTCATCACCTCAGTGTGAGAAGCATTGCTATGCCCATATTTGGAGCATTTTATTGTGCTGATAAGTTGGACCCCACTGAGCCTATATGCATTTTTATAGGAGAGCTATGATGGCACATTTTTTCTATATACTTTCCCTTCTGCGCCTGCTGGCACATATGCCAATACAATTTGTCCTCAGTTTAGGGGATCCTACCTGCACCAAATGACAACCAATCCAAGGGGGCCATCACTCAGGCAGACATGGAGGAGTTTGCATCCCTGACTTGGGCCATTGGTCACACTTGGGCCATGAGTGTTTCAGTATGTCCTCTGATTGTCCTCAGGACAATGAACTACATAGTTCTTTGTTAATGGAGCCCACATCATTCAGGATGTAGGTTATAGGAATATTGCTATTTTCAGTCCGTTGTCTTTATCTTAGAATATGGCAGGAAGCTGGGGCAGTGGATGGTCATTGCTGGTGGGGAGGTTATTTAAACCTGCCACTCTCATATAAGTATCAATGTACACAATCAGTGAGAAGAGCCAAGTATGCATGCACTCATGTATACATCTTTATGGAGCACTTGCTACAAAGTCATTGCTTGGTCTGCAGGAGCACATTCTCCAGCCATCACCACAGGGCAGCACTGGGGTGGCAGCCCTCTCCCTCTGAAATGAGACAGCAGGCAAATGACTGCTTGGATCCATCTATTCTGCATGGTTATCCAGCTTTCGTGTCTCACACATTAAAGAACTGCAGCACAAAAAAATATTTTTTGTGGTTGTGGGTTATTAATTGTCTAATTTTCTGTTTGAAGGAATGAGATTTTTGAGAGATTTAAGCTGGACACCCGGTTTAACAAACATCAGCAAAAAAAATAAATAAATATGCCCCAACACAAAAAGCTCTCACCCACCTACTTCATTCACCTCTCTTCTAGCAACCTAACTCAGTATCACTAAACACTTCATAGAAGTAGGGCAACAACATTTATAGACATTACAAACCTGAGTTTTCTGATCAGTAAGGAAGGTAGTTAGGGAGTTGAATCCAGGATTCTTGCTTTGGCAGATTGACTGTATTTTACAATTGCTTAATCTTAGATTTGGGCTTTCATCAGAGCAACCCTTAAAGTCCTCAGAATTGAGGTCTTCAACTTTCTTCAGCTTCCCATTTACTAGTTGAATCATAGAACCTTTCATAAAGTGAGGTAAAGTTGGTGCAGTAGGGGACATCATAGAGTGAACAACACTGGGTGAAGGATGGCAAACAGTTGTTCTACAAGCACTGCTGTTCGCAGCCATCTCTGAAACTGGCATGGAAGAACAAGAGCTAAAGGTGGAATGTGAAAGTGCTGAAAGTGCAGATGTCTGAATTTCTTTACTAAAGTCTTTTTTCACAGGAGAACATGAATGAACTGCTGGAATTCCCTGAACTTGCTTCTCTGGTACAGAAGAATCATTTTGGTATAGGTTACAAAGAGAACAGTCCATTGGGGATGGCTTGATGGCTGTGCCTAATAAGTTTACGTCTATTCCATAGTAGACATGTGCTACTCTATTCATGATTTGTTGTGCATGCTCAGATTTTTTTGTATGTGTTTTGGAGTGTTCTGTAAGTTTTTCTGCCAGGAATGAGTTATGTCTCTCAAAATGCTGAGCGTCATCTCTTTTAGTATGTGACAAGTTGTCAACTGTTATTTTGCAATCACTTATGGAGTTTTGGGCAGCACTGGGGGTAATACACAATGCACTCACATGATCATTGGTAATATTTGGTTTACTTCTGTTAAATCTGCAATCATCAAGACTACTGGCTTCACTGGACAAACCATTTCTGGCTTCCAATTTTGCCTTACTGTGTAACCTTTGATGCTCATAAGTACAATATGGAGACACTTCCTCATTATCTTTGGGAAAATAGTGTCTCCCGTAAAACAAAAATCTGGTTGGAGAGGATGAATTCCTGTCAGAAAACAGTGGAGTTGATGTTCTTGGTTGTAAGAGGGTTGAGCTTCTGTTGTGCTGCTTTGAGTTGACCATGCCAGGATCCCACTGCATATCTTCATTGTAGATTTTATTTCTTCCTGGATATCGACATGGCATCAATGTAACACCACCAGATAGGTGGCTTTTAGTAGCTGGTGGTGTTTTTGAGACTGATCCTGGACATTTTATTTCTTTGTCACTGTAAGAATAAGGCCTTTGAATTTTGGAGAGTTCCAAAAGTTCTCTGAGTTGTTTATGAGCTATACCACTATAATGGATCCTTGAAGGAGAAGAGCATGGCTGCCCATTGTCATAAACTGGTTGTGTTTTGAAGGATAGCATAGATCCAGTGTGCCTGTAGTTTTCTTGTATCCCTGTGGAATGAAAAGCTGACAGAGGCCTACTATAGTGCTGTTGAAAATGAGGTTCTGATTCGGTTAAATAATATGTGTCTTCAGTCTGGGAATAATGTTGTGTTTTTTTCTTAAATGCTGATGAATTGCTAAGCAGTGATAGGTGCTCCCATGTTATTTCCTCATCACTTTGAAGTCTAGATTTTTTTTTATTCCTGTTGCTAACTGGTAGTTCAGGCCTAAGGAAGTCCCCATCAGAGGCTCTGTTACAAGCAGGTTTCTTACATGATTCCTTGTCATGGGATACACTGTGGATGGCAAACTCTCGTTTCTTTGGAGGTAAGTGTTCTTGGCCACGATCAAAACTTGGTATCATCCGAAACTTTATGATGAGACTTTGGCCTCATCAGCAAATGTTTCTGTTAAGTGACATAGGCCTTCTGTTGGAGGAAGCAGGATACTTGTTTGGATTCTTGCACCCTTTGACTAGATTATTAATTAGTGCCTCTTCAATACCTAAAGAACAAAACATCAATGGTTTTATGAAAATATTTTAAAGCAGTTAATATGCAATTTTGATTGCTTACCAAACCTCTATAAATAATTTGTTGTAGTAGTGTGGTCCAGTTGTTAGTGGAGTGAGATGGTTATTAAAAGTTGATATGCTTATGTTATACAAGAAGGAGCAGAATGGATCAATATTGTGATAAACTATTACATATTATAGTGAGGATACTGTTGTAATATTATTCTTGTCCTCTTTAAGCCTGAAAAAATCAAGAAAAAGTATAAAATAATTCTAACTCTTTTGTCTGTCTAATCTTTCTTATAACTAATCTAGTCACTTTCTCTCAAAATACTTTGAGTCTATTTAAACATATTACTAGCACATATTCATGAAAAAGCTTTACAATTAATCATGATATAGCCCTGTTGAAGTGTGTTTGACTCTCACTGATTATAAGTTAAAGAAGAACTCCACCATGAGCTAAAACAATATTTATTGTCATTGTATCTTGCTACTTTGTGTACTGCTAATACATCAGAATAAGTACTTCTAATTATATTTTAATTTCTTACACCCTTGAATGGTAGTCATAGAAACTACCATATTTACATTATTTTGCTTTTAGTCTCTTCTTCCTCCTTCTCCTCCCATAAAGGAGTTTTGGTCCATTTAATATGACATAACATAAAAGCCACAAATAATGTTTTCCCTCCATTAAGTTGCAGTGATAGACATTGTGTTTGAGATTATATGTGAAAGTGAAGTACTGTTTCATTAGTGACAATCTAAAACCTTGGTTTGGAGATTTCATCACCAATAGATCCTTCAAGATGAAAGTAGGTACCACTACCTCTCAAACAGCTCCACTTATGAAAGGAATCCCCCCAGGGTTTCACTTTATTCCCTCTGCTATTTTCTATATCAACAAACTCCCAGCTGATCATTCTCAGATGCCTCTTATTCTTTATGCGGATGACATGGTCATCTACAGGTCAAACAAATCCCTCTCTAGTATACAAACACATTTCCAGCATGACCTCCAAACCATCAACCAGTGGCTAATAGGCCAGAAACCTATATTCAGTCCCTCAAAAACAAAAGCAATGTTATTTAGAACCAACTAAAAATAGCCAAAGTCCCCAGCTTCCTTCATATTAAATATGTTAACAGTACCACCTTAGCAGCAACCACATTCTTCAACTATGTTGGCATTTGACAAGACAATGTCTTAACTTTTAACTACACATTCAAAACATACACAAAAAGATCAACACACTACTTTTCTGAGTAAAGAAGCTATCACTTCTTCTGTCCAAGCCAGCTAAAGCTGTCACAGGCAAAGAAACATTCTTGTCTCAACTCAAATATGGACTTTCCATTACAACTGCAGCCTCAAAGAAAAATGCCCCATCTTACAAACCATCTCCAATAAAATCTGTCAGTTTATTGCTAACTCCCCCAATAATGAGAACCACTGCCTAACTATCACCAAAGCTAAACAGCTCCCAGTACATTTGAGAGCCAACCTCCTACTACGATCACTAATTCACAAAGCACTTTCTCCTGAGACAGCATCCCCTCTTACTCATAAACCTTTCACCAAAACTCCAACATATAATCTCAGGGTATCTCTCACTCAAGACCCAGGCTACTAACTCCAAAAACTAAACTTGCAGTAACCATGCATTCTCTGTCTTAGCACCTAAATATGGGACACACAGCAGCTTCATTTTGTCCCATCCACAGTTAGACAGAAGCATCTCCAGGTCTTCTCCTTCTTTACCAGGTCTGCCTAACCTGCCTTAGCCTCCTCCAGGATCAACTCAACACTTGACCTGGGCTGGTGAGGAGATCAGTGATGCTGGTGCAACCTCATTCTGCTCCCAACAACTACCTCTTCTAAAAGTTTCAGTTTAGTTGTATATAGTATTCTATTGATCTCAGCAAGACACAGTATCAAAATTCAGAATTGTAGATGGTGACTAGTAGTGAAAAGTATAGAATTTCTAGTCAGCAGGGACAAATTCCTTTATGAAACAAAGCAAGATTTGAGTAGGAAATGATGAAGGATTATTTGGCACTAAATAATATCAAAGTGATATTACAGGAAGAAAAAGCAGCTCTTGAGAAAAAGGTTAACTATACTGCAAGGTGGCATTTTCATTTAATAGCACTGAAGAAAAAAAAAAAACCTTTGCAATCCCAGCTGAAAAAGAGCATTTTAAGGGCAACTACAACCTAAACAATGCATTTTTCTCTTCCCTAAGTTTATTTTCTTCACTGCAAAAATGGACCATGTTGTGTCACAAAAAAAAAATAAATATATATATATGTATATATATATATATATATATATATATATATATATATATATATATACATATGTATATATATATACATATGTATATGTATGTATATGTATGTGTATATATACACCTGGTGAGGAGATCAGTGATGCTGGTGCAACCTCATTCTGCTCCCAACAACTACCTTTATATATATATATAAAGAGAGAGAGCTATGCCTTGGCTGTTTTTCCCCTTAGATGGCTTCCCATGTTAGCTTCTTCACTGCACTGCTAGGTTTATAAGATGTTTATCAATAATTAAGACTTTTCCCCTCCTTTTACAATGCACTGACCATCACATTTGAAGTTTTTTAAACTAAGAAAATCTTACTTGGCAAAATATTTGTAGTTGGGCTTTCATTCATTCTTCTTATTGTCATAAGCCATGAGGTGTCAGGAAATTTAAAACAGTTTTAATATTTAGTGTCATTTTTAGCTTGAATGTCAAGAAATATGATTCCACTGACATACTGAGAGATTCATATAGGTTCATAGGTTGGTACTAGGCTATTGGCCCTAGGGCCTATACAAGCCTAGCCATAACAATTCCCTGGCTATTTCTTCCCACACTATTTACTTCCCCGGACCCCTGTCTAGCAGGGCGACTGACATGGCAATTTTATTTTCTTAACTAGCTTTGGAGGATTTTACGAGGGATCTCAGCTTCTTACTGAGGCTGGTAAGGAAATTTTTTGCATTGTGGGATTTTCCTCTTTTCTGCAGCAGTTTCTTCCCTTTGTTGTAAAGTTTGTTTATGGCAGCAGACCACCAGATTGGCTTCCTTTTTTTGGAGGAGTGCATCTTGGTTCTATTTGAGATGGCACGATTCATGCATGAGTGGATGTGCTCGTACAGTGCCTTAGTGTAGGACTCAGCAGTCGAACTTTCAGTTCCCGTCTGCATGGGTGTCATGAAGTTTGTCACTTCTGACTTGAGTAGCATGAAGTTGGCTTTGGAGAAGTTTTTTATGGAGGTTTCCTTACTGGGGAGTGGGAGTGGGATGTCGATTTTAAGGGTGATTAGCTTATGGTCTGACCTGACCAACGAGTGGGTGACCATAGGTGTGGAGCATCGATTTCTCATGTTGGTAATGACCAGGTCTAGGATATTGGAGCCCCTGGTGGGACTATGGATTAGTTGATCCAGGGCGTTGGAATTTATGAATTCCAAGAATCGTTGGGCAAAGGTGTTGGTACATGAGTAGTTTTCCTAGTTAATGGCAGGATAGTTGAAATCACCCAGTATTAGGGTGTTTGGTTGTATCTTAATATTTTCCAGTATGTTTAAAAAGGTGTAGTGAAAATCATGGGGCATGGTGGGGGATCTGTAGCAAGCTACAATTTGGATTGCAGTCTTACCTAGTGTTAGTTGCACCTGGAGAATTTCAGATGGATTGTGTTGGGCAACTAGCCTGGTGGTATGAATATCCTTGGTGAATATGGACACACCTTTAGTGTTTTGATCCTGGTTTGATGGCCAAAAAGTGTGGTAAGAGTTGTAGCCTGGTATTGCAGGGGTACTCTCTGGAGCCTTGAACCAGATCTCAGTTACTGCACAGATATCGATGTTCTCCATTTTTAGGAGTGCCTCAAGAGTGTGCATTTTGAGGTTTAGACTTCTATCATTGAGTAGCATTACTTTCAGATTTTGCATGCTTGTACCTGTTACAGAGGTGGTTTTGTCCTTTGAACTTTGCCTAAAAAAGGCACTATAGGGGTGGCAAGAGCCTTAGCCAGTAACCCGAATCCCAGGGGCGACAGGTGCAGACTATCTGTGGCAAAGCATTGTGGTCTGTCGATCATGTCATCTCAAGCAGACAAGATACTGGACCCCCTTTGAATGACACCAAAAGCTTATCCAATTGTTGAAGTCAATAATTTTGTCTTTATATTGTGGTAACATTCTGGGCAAAGGCAGGATGCTACTCAGGGCTAGGGTCATGCCTGCCTGGGCCACATGATCTGAGAGCTGTTCTATGTCTCTTTTCATGTAGTCCAGGGAGGTACGTCTCAACTCATTCACTCCAACATGGACAATGACAGAGTCATATTTGTACTTGTGGAGTGACTTGAGTACATGCATTATGTGGCGGATCCTGGCACCTGCCAGGCAGCTGACTGTAATTTTCTCCTTGTTCAGCCTGGTGGGTGGGACATCAGTGTGCCCGACTATAGAGTCACCTATGACTAAAGTGTTAGGTACGTTGTCTTGCCATAGGGGCTGTTGCTGGGTGGCACACTGGTTTTGTGAGCTATGTGACACTTTGGTTGTGGTTGGTGTTTGCATTTCAGCTTCGGAGGTCCTTGTTGCTTGGGCAGGTTACAGTTAAGGGCCTCCGCATATGTGGATTTAGTGTTGCTATCAGTGGATGTTGGTGGTGTGAGTTTAGATGGGCTATGTGTTGCTTGAGGTGTAGTGCGGGTGTTAACCTTCTCCTTTTGACTGTCTAGCACAACCTTGGGTGGAGAGAGCTTTGCTTCCAGTTTGGCTATGTAAGTGCATCTCTCACAGGTTGTAGTGTTGGGTGGTAGGAGGAGAGGGTTGTCTGTGTACTTGAGGCAATTGCTGCATTTCCCCAGTATACCCAGATTCACCAGGTGGACAGGTGAAATCACCAAAAGCTGACCCTTGGACATGCCTGGTTTGGTACTTTTTTTTTAAAGTACAGGAGCTGTTTTCCCTTCCCTTAGCAAGGTACTTTGCAATTATAGGCTGTTTAGTGCCTATGATTAATTTCTCCTTATTAATAAGGAGAGTTGAGTGCTTGTATCAGTTTATGGCTTCCTAGTGCTTTCCAGCAGGTATTAGAGCAAGTGCTAGTCACAGGGATGCTTAAAGGTAAGATGAAAAAAAAATGGTTCATCCTAAACACTGCAGTGTGGACTAGAGGAGTTAGATGTGAAAGTAGGTAACTTAAGTTTTACCTGTCTAAAAAGTTAGGTTTTAGTGGAGAATCACTATTTTTAAAACAGCAAGACAGATTGAAAGGGGGTGATCACTTTTGTATTCTGGTTCTATGGAACACAGTAGGATGGCCAATACATTTAAATAGTTGAAGGGGAGTGATTTCACAAAATGATAATTTTGTGCATACTCACACAAGCCAATGAAAGCAGAGAGGAAATGAGATATATGGCACTATGAGACCCAGTATAGCTGGAGATTTTTGAGTCTGTCAGTGTAGGGCACATGTCTAAGGCCTAAGATCCTCTTAGGTATTTCTTGACATAGCTATAGAATGCCTTGTGGGTGTCTTTAGAATCTGCAGAAACCTTGTTTTCATAACAGGCCTTAGATGATTTGATAAGGGATCTCAGTTTTTTACTGAGGCTAACAAGGGAGTTTTTCCAGTCTTGGGATTTCACTCTTTTCTGCAACAGTTTTTTTTCTTCTGTTGTAGAGTTTGTTTATGGTAAAGGACCACCAGATTGGCTTTCTTTTTTTGGAGGAGAGCATCTTGGTTCTATTAGGTATGGCTCCTTCCATGCACTTGTGTATGTGCTCATACAGTGCATTGGTGTATGATTCAGCAGCCGTACACCTATTTTCCATTTGCATGGGCATTGTGAAATTTACCACCTCAGTTTTTAGAAGCACAAAGTTGGCTTTGGAGAAGTTTCTTATGGTGGTTTTTTTTAATGAAGGTGTGGGTGGGATGTGGATGTCCATGGTGATAAGTTTGTGGTCAGATCTGACCAGAGAGGAATTGATTTCAGGTGTAGAGCAATGGTCACCCATCTACAATTTTGAAAAGTCATTGCCATTTTGCAGTTAACAGTTTTCAGCACCACATACTAACACAAACACTTTATCTTCTGGTTTGAATTCTCTGAGATGAGGATTTTAGTTATAGGATCTCATCTGTGTTGTATCTGCTCTCTCCATATGTTTTTCTTACTCTAAACATTGTAGTTCTTAACCTTTTCTCCAGGATTGTGGAGTGCTCTGCCACACTCTTAAATGGGCATTTTCCTCCTCCCGTTCTTTTTTTTTGCCATACAAAGTAAGATTTGGGATATCTAACATATAACATTTTAAATGGTATGAATTCAGTTGATGCCTTGGGCATTCCCCTTACAGATAAGACAAGATATAGAAGCAGCTGGTTCTCCCATTAAGTTCTATGGACTTTAACATTTTTATTAAAGCTTTCAACTAGCTCATCTGTCTGAGGGTGGTACACACACATGCACACATACACGCCCTTATCTGTTTCACTTTAAAAAATTGACAAATTTCATGCATTGCTATGGACATGAATTGGGTGTCATCGCCAATAAAATTCTTAGGAAAATCTTGCTTCAGAAATAAGCGGCGCTCACTTTTTCTCTTTGGACTTTGCATTGTCTTCATAGGAGTTACTACCTCAGGACATTTTATCGCATAATCATATTGCCAGGATTTGTTGATGGCTCTTAAACCAGTTTTAGTAGTGAACTTACAATACCCATTGTTCTGGTTTCAAATGGGATTTCAGTGACAGGTAAGTGTATGAAAGGGTTCTTAAACCCTGGGTTGACTTATCATTCCTAAATGATTACCCTAAATGTGTCTGTTTCCTAACTTCATTATGGGAGTTCTAAAAGGCCTTGGAAATAATATGTTGCCTTGGAAATAACAAATGGCTTAGCATGTGTTCTTCATCTTTAGCTAGTTTAAAGTATGATTATGAAATGTGGATGTTATATTCTTCTGTTTTCCCATCTAGTCCTACTATATTCTCTCTCACTCTACTCAATGTATTGTCCCACTGAGCATTCTTAAAATTGATATCTGTAGGTTAGCAAAGTTAGCATTATCTTCATCAGTATTCTGACATTAAATGGAAACCATGGTCTCGCCTAAAAATGCAGATACGCACTTTCTCTTTCACGTGGTAGCTCTCAAAAATAATTTTCTTCTTTCAGGGATAGTGCTAGTTTCAATTTCTCTACTTCATTGTTTATCTTACTTTCTTTATTTAGAGACCTGCTTCTGTTTCTTACTGGCTTTCTGCTTAAATGGAGCAATGAAAAGTTTAGGAGTCTGTTCAAGTTCCCCTTTCCATTTTCCTTCAGTATAAGACTATCTCCTTCTTAAACACATACCTATATCCCTTAGCATATTCTGAAATATAGGCCTTCTTTGCCCACCTCCAGACTGACCTCATTTATTACATTAACTTCTGGAGTTTTTCATTTTTTTTGGTAAAATATCAAGCTTATCTAACTCTTCCGCCCAGAGGCAACTTTTAGTTCATTTTGTGTTTTCTAGCCTTACAACTTTTTATTTACCCCCACATGCACGCACACACACACACACACACACACACACACACACACACACACACACACACACACACACACACACACACACACACACACACACACCTATCATGTCTTCTATAGCTCTTTGAACTGAGGGATGTCTTGGCCAATTATCCCATCATTGTTAAGTTAGGCAGTAGACAGAATGGATATGACACTTTGCTAAAAGGATTTGTATTGTTACCTTTTATGGGGTACTCCATTTTGTCTGTGTGCAAACATATTACTTCAGTTTTATGTTTTCTGGTTGTTATATGCTTACAAACATATTGCTGACTTACTAACGTACTCATACTACTGGAGCTGAACATCCATTACATTTACTTTCCTTTCACACTATAGCATATTTACCAAGTTTATTAACATCACAGTTAATAAAGCAGACTCTACAGTTAAAATGTCAGCATTATCACATTGCATTGGCATGCTTTCAAGTACATCCTGGTGGTTAATATTAACAGCATTCACACATAATATTAACTGTAAGGTATTCCTACAACATTACAACTGAATTTTGCTGTTTTTTTTTCTTGTTTGTAGGCAAAGAAGCTTACTGAAGTGAAGATTTGTTATTAGCCCTTGGTGCATGCAAGATTGACGTGGAGTTTGCAATTTCAATTAGCAACAGACATTCTGCTAAAATGGCTAACAATTCAGAAGACATGAGGTCATTCTGGAAAACCTATTCTTAAGTTGCTAGGGAATATCCTTTTAAGTTTATGTGCACCATGATTTCTAGAATTTTAATTGCATTATTCACATGAGGTTCTAGGCACAATTTCAAATATGCATTAAATCATTCATCTCTGATTTCACTTTTCTATCCAGATTTGTGAAATTGTATGTGACTGTGCCTTAGGCAAATCCCCAGGCCTAGCCAGAATTTCCTTTTCAGTTTCTGATAGTTTAAGTGTATCATCATCCTTAAAGTTCAAAAAACTTTGACTAAGCCTCTGGTCAAAACTGAGATGAGCACCTTGACCCACTAAGCTTGAAGCCAGTTTTCTCTAGTTTCATATGTCTCATATTCTACCAAATAAGATTCCACATCATTTTCTGCTCTGAGTTATTTTCAAATATGTCATTTTCTTATTCTTAGTAATCATTGGTTTATTATAGTGGATATCTTTTGCATGGAGGTTGATTAGGTGTTGTTCAGCTGTTGCACTTCTTTCTAGAAGGGATGCAGTAAAATTCATTAACACCTCCAAATGTTTTTCTTTATTTTAAATAGAACACAGCAGCTACAGTTGGAGTATACACAAGTTTTTAAGCTTTAGAGAAAATTTTCACCAACAATTTCTCACTGTCACTTGGATTCCCTTTGCCAGAGAAAAACTCCATATGACCACACATGTTTTTAAAAGTCTTTTTATTTTATCATCTCAGGGTTCCAGATTACTTAAATTTAATTATTCTTTCATACTGTTGTTAGTTTTTCACACAAGTTTGTTGACACCAATATTTTAGATCAGTTTAACCATCATTAATTAAAACGTGCAGAGATACTATTTTAATTAGGAAAGCTTACATTCCTTTTTGGGGTGGGAAGAGCAACTCAAATAAAACACTTTCTTTTAGGTAGTTTGAAAACTCAGTTTGTACTAAAACTCTACCAATGCCCATTGCAGCCACGAATTTAGTAGTTTGTTGTGCTTTCAGTAATAAGAGTCTCTGGAACTTCAGTGTTAAGTTGAGATTAATTTACAAGGATGAAGAAAAAAATGTTTTCTTGCAAAAATTGTGTGGAGCAATGTAAATGCACAAAATTAAGGCTATTTACAGCAATGCATAAAGATTTTTCCAAAGTTATTTAAAAGTGGCCTATTTTTAGTCCTTTTTAACCACATACACAGGGGAAATCTCAATAATTTTTCCACTGAATGAAATCATCCCTATTCTGTTACAGATTTCAGGGGCACCTTCCAGATTGCTCTCATCCTTCACACATAGTTTAAACTCGGTTAGTCTAAAATAGCAGGCACAGCACAACAACAAACAGTATGTTTCTCAGGCACAGCAGTCACACTCTATAGCTGACACAATGGCACAGCTAGTAACATTGTGACTTTATACTGACAGGTTCTCTATTTTGGTTCTTGTCTCAGGTTCTTTCTTTGAGGAACATACATGTCCTTCTTATCCTAATACGGGTTTCATTTAGATATTCAAATGTCTACCAACATTGTAAAGACGTGGAATGTGGACTGTTGATTCTAATATGTTTGTGAGTGAATGAGTATGTGAGTATGTGTGTGTCTGTGTATTAATACATAACTCACTGCTGGCCTATTCCTATTTTTTACATACTCATATTTCACAAAGCATAGTTCTTCATTATGCAAAGAAAAAGTTGCTGAATTCTTTTATCACCAGGGCCTCAGCTGAAAATGGGCTCTGTGCAGTCGGACTTTTCAGATCAACAAAGACAGATAAATAATAAATAAATTCTTTGCTGTGCCAAGTTGTAATTCTAAATGAACACATAAAACTAATGTTTCTGTAATTAAGTATAAAAAGAAATATTTATTTATTTTATTTTATTTTATTTTACATTTGTTGACCGGGCTAGTCTAGCTGGATACATATCCTTTTTCAGTAGAGGCCCGGGGAGAAAAGCTCCAACATAATGGCAATACATGTTGAGAATACATGTTACATAATGAGAATACATGTTACAATTACAAGATATAAAATAAGAATAACATAGATTTTACAAATAGGAATAACATAGATTTTATATAAACACAATAGAAAAAACAGCAGGTTATACATACTAGTTATATGGCATATACTAAGTGAAAATAATAAACTGGATCAAGAATTATCAGGTTACTTTGTGAGGTCAAGAGATTTTAGTAATCTGAGTAAGGGAATAGGATTAAGGTGGTATGGGACTAGATTGTTATGAGATAGATAAGTTAGTCAGGTTCCATACATGGGCATAGCCATTGTAACTTAAGATGTTCTTTGAGGTTATTTTTGAACTGATTATGTGATACCAATAACTGAATATTGCTCCCTGTACTTAATTACAAACTATGTTATGCCTGCAATTCAGTTGCAATTTTATAAATTATAGAGTACATCTCCTAACACAAATTGTCCTTCTGCTGTCACTTGAAAACTTCCATTCTCAATTGTATGACATTGTGAACTACAATTAAAGAAATGCACCAATGGAATAAAGCAATTCCATTACACATAAAGTTGCATCCTGCCCACACATTGTTAGGACTTGTGTTACTATTCAAAATACATTCAAAATGAAAACCAGAACAAACTTCCCTACAAAATGAGGTGCACAATATTTAAATGAATTGGCTTTGTAAGTGTCAGTGTGGCATCATATAGCACACTCACCTTTGGTGCTGGAGGCCCAGAAGGCTCTGGATTTTGTTCTAAATGCAGGTGATCAGATTGCTGACATTGCAGTACAGCATTAGGAGGATGCTGCATACCTGAGGGTGTTATTCTTTTGAATGAGGCATTAAACTGAGGTCCCCTTGAGTTGGTGTAAGCTCAGGTAGATATAAGAGATCCCATGGCACCTATATGGGAAGTTCCCTGATACCCAGTCCAAATTTTCCCTAGTAGTATAAATGCCATCTCGGGTCTTCCCTGAAAAGATATCACTAGTCTAGTGCACTTACCAAGTCAACAAAAATGCATAAATAATAATAATCATAATATTATCAAAACTACTATAAATGTATCCTCTATTTTCAGAACCTGCTTAAAAGAACAAAATTAAATAGTTAATATTGTTATTTTTCCATGCATCAAATATTACTATTTAAATTATTTGTTACATTGGCTCTAGATGACTCACTGTTTTTTTCCAATATCTTTATTTAAAATTTTTGTTTGTTTCCATTTAACAGATAAACATTTTAGCAATACTCACCAATTGTACAAAAAACCCCCCAGTTAAAACACACAAGTATAACAATAGCAATAACATCAGCAATATACAAAAGGCTGAATGCCTGTTATATATTTCCAGACAAACTATTGGTAACAATAGATCACTCAATATAAATATGGGGTAATTTGGTAAAAATGTATTTACTGCTAGTTCCCTTAGTTTTTTTTTTTTTTTTTTTTGTATATTGTAAGACAAAGGGAAAGAGATAAAAAAGAGAAAAGGTATATATATATATATATATATATATATATATATATATATATATATATATATATATATATATATATATATATATATATATATATATTTTGATTATAAAATGTGGTTATAAAGATTTTCCCAATAGTATTTATAATAGGATTGTTTATTAGAGTTAGATAATATTAACTTATGTGCCGATATATATTTATTGCAGTTTGCTTAAATACTTCCCATGACATTTTTATTTTGTCAACCAGATTTGAGTAATATTGAGTTTAACCAATGAGAAAAATACTATTTGTACATATAAATTTGATTGTGTTAAATCAGGAGGGGGTATATACAATAGTGCAAATTCCAAGGATAAGGTAGACTTTTTGTATCCAATTTTTCCTAGTGTGACTTTAAGGGAGTACCAACATTTATAGGAGTATTTGCAACTCCAAAAATGTGCAGTAAATCTACTTTTTCATGGTTACATGCTGAGCAGTTAGGAGATGATGCAGGGAAATGTATTGAGTCTATCAGAAGTCAGATAGACATTATTTATTATCATTAATTGAGTATACACAAGTTTTCTGAAAGGTAATAATTTAGTGATGATTGAATTGAGTGGATAATTTATTGAGTGCAATTGGAGGGTTTAATGTATTCCAGTATTTAAAATAGACAATAGAATGTTGATATTTAATAGATGCAATTCATTTACTTTTGATATTTTCGTTTTGGAGGTAAATGCTGACCATAACAATTTGCATACATTTATATTATGTTAACTGATTTTTGGATCATCCAAAAGTTTTGAAACAAGTTCTTTAATTTGTCACAGAATAATGAAATAGCTAAGTGACTCTCATGCCTTCAATTGTAAGATTTTCTTTTATAATTGAGGAAGTCAAAAACAGTTTCATCCTTAAGTAAGGGGCAGTTTGTGAGATTTATCATCAGGTTATTTAATTTTATGTTAGGATTGAGATGAATTGGATGAAATATCATCATTGGTTCTTTTAAGTTGATTGTAACCATCAATGTTTAAAAAATTTTAATTATATGCTTTAGGAATTTCTGTATTTTGAAAGTTCTGAGACTCTCTTTATTTAAAAAAGGTAGAGCTCTGGGATTATAGTGGGATTTATGTACAAAACTAGACCACAATATCACCCATAATGGGTTTCATTAATCTTGAGGTGGATTAAATTCTGCTATTCCTGTAAGTTTACTTGAGTTTATTACATCATAATAGATTTTAAAGTCTGGCAGGGCTAAGCCACCAATACTTTTAGGATGTGTCAGTTTTTGATAACTGAGCCTGGTCAGTTTTGGAAACAAAATAAATTCTGATAGATTAGCAGTGATATTTTTAAAGAATTTAATTTTAATTTTAATATTTGTGTGAAATTGGAATTATAATCTGGGAAGGATATTTATTTTAATAATAGTGACTTTGAAAAAAAGAGATACATTAAGTTTGTTCCATTTAAAGATATCATGTTGTATAGTGTTCCATAACTTCATTAAGTTCTCCTGGTAAAAAAAAAAAGAGTAGTATTATGACAAACATTTATGCCTGGTTATTTAAATAAATAACTTAATTTAATTCTTGTATCGGGAAAGTAGCTAATCAAATTATATTTTGGGTTAATGAAAAAAATAAAAGATTTAACCATATTTACTTATAACTGGATAATTTAGAAAAGGTCTCAATAGATTGTAGGATTTTAGGTGAGCCAGTATTAGGCAAAGAAAAATAGAGATTTAAATCATCAGTAAAAGCCATTAGTGGTGTTTGAGTATTGCAAATTTCGGGAATGTGGTGAAATGTTTTTTGTGTTATTAAAAGAAACAGGGGTTCTATGTATATGTTCAATAGATATGGAGATAATGGACATCCTTGTCTTGTTCCATTGATACTTTTTATTGATGAGGAGGAAGCTTTACTTATGTATAATGTTGTATATGCATTAGTATAAAGAATTTTGACCCATTTAGTAAAGGACTATGGTATATTAAACTTTGACATAGCAGAGAAAAGAAAGTCTAGATTAAGCTTATCAAAGGCTTTAGCAGTATCCAGTGCTAATACAAAACTTGAATTGTTATGTTGCTTTTAAAGTTTCAATTGTGAGTGTATAACTGTAGGTTTATCTATTTTAAGTAAAGCCAGATTGATTAGGTGAAATTATTTTGTGGTAATACACTTTTCAATTTATTTGCTAATAAGGAGATATTAATAAAAAATGTAGATTGTATATTCACATTTATAACAGAAATAAATCTATAGTTTAAAGGATCTTTAGTATCACATTTGCCCTTAGGAATAAATATTATTTTAGAGTTATTTAAATATAAATTTTTAATACCATTATCTTTAATGTAGTTAAAAATGCAATAACATTTTTAAAATTATTGGGGTAAAGGTTTTATAAAATTCAGCAATATTACCATTTGGACCAGGTGATTTACCAACATTAAGGTTACTGATTGTTTGTAAAATTTCTTGTTGGGTTATCGGTGTAGTAAGAAGGTTCTGCTGGTCTTGATTAATTTTTGCAAATGATAAGCTACTTAAAACATTATCTTTTTCCTGAGGGTAATAAGAGAGATTATGTTTAGATGACTCATTGTTTATGTGACACTCCAACTCCAAGTACAAAAATTAGAAAAAGGGTTGTGGATTCATGGATGGATGGGATAGTGCACTGATCCTCATATTTGTTTTCAGGCAGCACAATCAGTTTTAGTCACACTCTCAGCGTCATAAGATAGCTTAATGGAGATTAATGGAATCAAACCCTGGATCACTAGAAACAGTTTATTAATAGCTCAAGCCTTAATCCTGTGTGCTAAGCAGAAATGGGGATAAACACTGGCCACAACATGACCAACATGATGATACTCTCACTACAAAAGTTTAGTGCACAATATGGAAATGTGCAGAGTTAATGGATAGGATTTATGAAACTGTGTGCAGGGCTATTTTTCAATGGCATTGCAGTGCAACTGCATTACTAATGAGACATGTTCGGCATAGAATAGTGCCATCAGTCAGACTAAAGTACTGCAAAAGTGTAGTGCTGAGCAGAGAAGTAGCACTAGACTGCTGAAGTGTTGGAGTGGCACTAAAGTAGGGGCATAACTGACATAATATATGTCACAAGGAAGGCAGGCTAGCATGACTGAGTTAATGCACCCTCATATTTACAATGGGGCATCATAAAGCTGCATCTCATGTTCATCAGGCACAAGAAGGGCAGCATTACTGCCATTAGACAGACCTCTGCGGGTCTGCACATCAGTGTGTCAACCCTATTTCTTACAGAAATGGTGAGGAAATGTGGTGGAGAGAAATTTAGGATAGGGGAGAACAGCAAGCAGAGGTCTGAAAGATGAAGGTTTAAGGGGAGAAAGGGTACTTTTTTTGAGGGAAAGAGACCAGTACACACACACACACACACATATATATATATATATATATATATATATATATATGTGTGTGTGTGTGTATAAATGAAGTGCAGGTGGGGTAGTAAGGTAAGTTCTTAATGGGTAGATTTTGAGGACATGTAACAGGGTAACGGGCAAACAGACAAACATTAAAAACAAACAGAGAGTGGTGGCAGACATATAAAAGGTTGGGAGGACAGTGGATGGAAGCAGGCATACAGTTGGTGGACAAGTGGTATGCAGAAGGATAGTAAATGTACAAGGAACGGGAAGTGACACATAAGGGTGGGAAAGCTCAACAGGATGGGGACAGAGAAGAGTAGAGTCTTCTATGGTTAGATTTTGGGCTGGCCTATGCATAATTCAACTGGTTGCCTAATTGTATGGGCCTGGATCATATTTGGTGACCTAATGATGACTAAATGTATCAGAAAGTGCTCCATATTGCAGAGGTAAGCAGCCAGTTGCCTTTGCACTTCAGAAAGCAACAGCCTCTAGAACTGATATATAAACACCATGGCAGATCCTCTCAGAAGAGGACCCTTTGCCCACTGTCCTGAGTAGTGGCCATGGAGGGCTGCAGTGACCCCTTCAGGTCACTTCTAGAAAGAGCATCATCATTCTTATAGTGACAGGCAGCCCTGGAGACCACTAGTGACCCAGTGCCAGAAATCGGTTTGCACACATCAAGATGAGCATTGCTTCATCTTACTCTCCACAACTGAGACCTACAGATGGAAAACACAAGAGGAAAAGTGATTATACACAAATGATAGCAACACAAACTAAGTTGTACAGTGGACTAGGACAAATGCCACACACACACGCACACACACACACACACACACACACACACACACACACACACACACACACACACACACACACACACACACACACACACACACATATGTAACTTCTGGCAGAGTCGCTGCCACCTTATGAGACATCTAGGCATGTTTATTTCATGTTCTATGCTGCTGCAAAACAAAATATTGCGTCCTACGTATATGTAAAACCGATAAGGTAATAGAACACAGTAGTAATGGGAAGAACTGGTGAGCTCTACTTAATTGTTGCTTCCCACTGTTTAAACAAGTTAGGATGTGGTCACCTCAGGTCAATATAATTATACCGGCACTTCTTCATGCACCAATGTGGCAAGCTTGTTCAAGCTATCTACCTTTTGCAAAGCCCCATTATAATGCATTCCTTGAAGACCCTGTGTGGGAAGAGCAAGAAAATCTTGTTCTCTGTATCACATAATGTAGGCTGACATGAGCTGTGCATTCTATAGGATCTGAAATAGACATAGCCACTCACACAGGTGAACTTGAAGAAAAAAAATGGTAGTCCCTTGCACACAGCTGCCCATTTTGTGGACCACAAGTTATGTGAAGTGTCATTGGGCTGTGGTTCTACTCTAGCTCATCAACACTAATACAATACATCTGTGGTATACAGGAGGAATTTTGGTAGACAGTTCATAGATTTTTCAGTTTTACAGAGTTAAGTAAGGAGTTATAGAGATTTGGAGAGAGTCCTGTCTGGTAAAGTACATCAGCAAGACCAACAAACTCTGTGGTGGGTGTCAGTCATGTTGAGGCAGACATTGTGATTCACATGCATCTGGAAACTCTGGGCACTGACATAGTGCAGAACCATCTGCCTGTGGTTTTGGGGCCAAACAAGTACAATGGAGATGTTGTAAAGAATAATTCATTGGGGGTTTGGGATTCCAGGGCCACGGGTTGAGGCATGGCTAGGGTATCTTTTGGGGAAAGCCTCTGCATACTACTAACTGTGTCTGATGAATGAAGGCATAAAGGAGTAAGGAAGCCAGTGGCCATGAATACAGTAGAGAAATGGGGATCACATGAAAGGCTGTGCATAGCATTTATTAGTACATAAACAAAGGTGTAAAGGAGGGGGAAGATGGCATAAATACAGCTAAATCACAACAATTCACACACACACACACACACACACACACACACACACACACACACACACACACACATGTGAGCACGTGTGTGCACATGCGCACATGTGCACATGCACCCACACACACACACACACACACACACACACACACACACACACACACACACACACACACACACACACACTCTCTCACATGCGTGTGCGCACATGCGCACATGTGCACACACACACGCACACGCACATACACACACACACACAAACGTGCACGCGTGCGCACATGTGCACATGCACCCACACACACACACACACACACACACACACACACACACACACACACACATACACACACACATGCACACACTGATTGATATGCTTTGCTGATAGGAATCCATGTACTGGTATGGCCACTCAAGGATGGCATTAGCTGGAAAAGCTCACAGCTCAGGTGAATGACATTCTACAATAGGCATGCAATCCGTGGGGTAAGCTGCCACAGACAAATGACAAATTTGACAAGATTTGTCAGCGACTGGTGCTGAATGTAAATTCTCTGAGCAGCCATAATAAGTATGACAAAGTATTAATGATATAATACTACATGCAAAGAAAAAGGCACAGGTTATTGTGACAGACTGGTCCACCAAGGAGGTGGACCACCAGTAGTAAAGCATTTTACTGAGGCTCTGATTTTTTTTTGCTGACACTCATTGGACAGGGTAGTGGCCCCTCGTATTCACAGTTTGCTTGGATGTGGGAGGTAGGCCAACACCAACCACCCATGTGATTGGTGGGGTTAGTAATGTCCATTAAATTGCACTATAGAACACTCCACTTTAAGGGAAGGGTTAAACAAGGCCACCTGTAGGTCTGTCTTTGTAGGCACCTCTGTTATGCAACTGCCATAACCTGTTTGACAAGTTACATATGTAAAATATGCTTTGTCTGCCTTTTAATATGCAATTCTCTGCATGTAAGTAGGTTATAGTCAAAGTCAAAATAAACTTTATTGTCATTCGGAAATCACGCAAGTGCAAAAACTTGATGACGTAGTTTGTATTGTACCTGGCTGTACAATCATGTGTTAACAGGGTGAACAGTAAGGGACTTAGTACACATCCTTGTGGAACTCCAGTTTTGTGTGATGCTATTCAAGGAGTTATTTCCTGTGGATACGTTCTGAGGTCTGTCTGTGAGAAAGTCAAGAATCCAGTTTCAAAGTGAAGTGTTGACACCTAGTTGGAGTAGCTTCATTACCAGATAATGAGGGATGACCATGTTAAAAGCAGAGCTGAAGTCAATGAATAGTACCCTCAAATAGGTGTTCTTATTCTCAAGGTGTTCTAGTGATAGATGGAGTGCTAGAGAGATAGCATCTGCCACAGGGGCACATGTTTGGACAAAGAATGCTGTCTTGTGTGTGTCCCTGCATTCATATATTCCACTGGGGTCCTGCACAAGTGGACAACCTATACCTGATGTCAGCAAGGCACCTGTGCTTAACAATGCCAGCAACATGCAAATTGCATGTCTAATGACACCATGGTACTGTCTGCAGCACTGCAGGGAAGGGGTAGCAACATCCAGCATAAGAGAGGATGCTGTATACATACAGGCTAAGGTCACATCCTCACCAAGGCATGATGGACAGCTTCTACTGACAATCCCTTGTGAGCATCGCCTGAGTCCCCAGTTCACACAGCATTAGAAATGCATACCACCATTGATGTATGAGGACCCACTACAGGGGATAGATGGAAGGATTTAGGCATCTCCATTACTCCAGGACCATCTCTGATGTGGCTGAAACATTTGGTATTACCTGGCAGAAATGCAGGTCAATGATCCAGGCACAATCAGCTGCTACACCCAGCATTAAGGAGAAGGTGAGTATACTTTAAGGATTCTATGATGATATACAACAAGTGTGCCTTGACAGAGAGTACATGGACAGGAGGCAGGCAATGATGCTGAGGTCATTGGTGACAAATGTCTTTATATAAGTGTCGCCATGAGAAACATTGCAGCTGCTCTCCAATCTGCCTCCAGCGGCCATGTATTGCATACCTGTGGCGAGGTCAAGATGTAGGCAAAATGTGCACAGACCATCTCTAGATAAAGATCAAGATGACGGCTGCTCAGTATAGAGCAAATAGAAATAGATGTTCAGTAAAACATTTGCTATCTAGTAGTTAATGTAGAGGATTAGGCCTCTGAGCTATTGACAAGCTGTTTCCTGTAGTAAGAGTTTGTTTCCTTTTGTCTCCATTTGCCTAATGTATGACGCTAAGCAAGTCACTTGACCAGAGAGTGTTCCTGTGTTTTCCTTAAAAAGGAACACTTGTGTCTAGTGGGCCTACTTGGTTAACAAATGTGGGTCTACTTTAAGCTCTCAAAAGCAATAAAACCCAAATCCAAATCGCGTGACACGAAAAGAGCGAACCACGAATACATCGAGCGAATGAAACCGCAAAAGGGGAAATATCGAAATTGTATAGTTGGCCCATCTGCAGTATAGCTCCGTAAGGTAAGTGTGCGATAGTTACGGACCTTAGGGTTAGGGAGGGGTTAAGGTAAGTGCATAGGTAGGTAGTGTATGTAAGGTTTTGTGTAGGTAATGTATGTAAGGTTTAGTGTAGGGTTTTGTTAAGTGTATGTGTGTGGAATATATAGTTTGTTTGGGTATAGTTCCATAGGGGAAGTGTGTGGTAGTTACGGACCTTAGGATTAGGGAGGGGTTAAGGATAGTTCATAGACAGTTGTGCATGTGGGGTTAGTATAGGGTTAGCAGTAGGATTTTGGTGCTTTAATTTAGGGTTAGAAGTAGGAATTTGGTTAGTGTATGTATGTGTTTTTTTATTGTGTTTGGGTAGGTAGTGTGTTGCGGGTGGTGGGTTGGCCGACTATGACGGTTCGAGGTTTACATTTTCATGCTTTAGTACATTCAACATATCCCCAGTTCGCTCTTTATATGTCGCGCGATTCGGATTCGGGTTTTTCATGTTTTGAGGGTATAAAGTGGACCCAACAAATGTATGCAATTAAAAAAGCTTAAAGGTTATAGGTCCACTAAAGTAAAAGCTACATATTATGGAATCACAAAGTCCACTTTACATAATGAGGAATTACTGCAAAAATAAACAGTAAAAGAAAAAAAAACTTTGCACATGCTCATCAACTGTGTATTGCAAGAAACATTTGTTGCTTTCTTTGTGAAGAATATTTTTACTTTTTTCACATACAGTTGTCTGAAAAGTTTTACAGCTTTATTTCACTCTGGATACAGTGCTGCTCTTTCACATATAATATGATTTATCATGACTTTTACTAAAGGCTGTAATAATAATTGCCCTTTCTTTCAGCCTTGCTACTTGGGCATTAAGAAATTAACAATCGATGGAGTTGCCTTCGTGCAATAAAAATACTTTTTCCTCCAAAATAAATCTATGCTAAGAGTATGAAAATATAAATACAGAGATGTTCAAGTTAATTATATGTTTTTTTTTATTTTCAAAACAAGGCATACAGCAGTGGAATGTATTAATCCAATATAGCAGCATGATATAATTCCTTAATGCTGTACAACTACATATATCATTTTCAGGAGGACCTGCTTGGGTTAGTGTAAAGAGACAATATATTTCAGCAACCTATAAGGCAGTTTTGCATTTGGTCTAAAAAAATAGCAGATGCAAACATTTTAATTGCAGTTCCTTTTGAGGAATGAATATAAAAATAACATGCAGATCATATGAATCACTGCTAATGCAATGTGACAATTTTATGACTATGCAGTCAATTGTTTTAAAAATATATAAATGCAGCCTTAAAATGTAGTCATATTTGTTATACCAAATCACATGTGATGAGCTGCCACAGCATCTGATAAACACATAGCATGCTTTGATATGCAAATTCTAGCAACTGTCTTTTTCCTTCATTCTAACACCTGAATTATACCATGACCCCCCCAAAACGTGCACGCTGATTGGCCAGCGTGCCCGTTGTAAATCGAGTTATACTAATGGAAAAAGGTCCAGTCGCCCGGACTTTTTTTCATTAGTATAACTTGTTTTTTTAAAACACTGTCTCGCTATGTTAAATGGATTTAACATAGCGAGACAGCTTTAAAATAAGCAACGGAGATCTCCGTTGCTTATTTTAAAGCTGTCTCGCTATGTTAAACCCATTTAACATAGTGAGACAGTTTTAACAGAGAAAGCAAGATCTCCGTTGCTTTTTTTAGTGTCTCGCTATGTTAAATGAGTTTAACATAGCGAGACAGTTTTAAAATAAGCAACGGAGATGTCCGTTGCTTATTTTAAAACTGTCTCGCTATGTTAAACTCATTTAACATAGCGAGACACTAAAAAAAAGCAACGGAGATCTTGCTTTCTCCGTTGCTTTTGCCCACAGCTCTGATGTACTGCGCAGATAAAATAAGATGTCCGTTGCTTATTTTAAAACTGTCTCGCTATGTTAAACTCATTTAACATAGCGAGACACTAAAAGCAACGGAGATCTTGCTTTCTCCGTTGCTTTTGCCCACAGCTCTGATGTACTGCGCAGGCGCGCAGTACATCAGAACTGCCGCGGATGCCAGACATCTGCGGAAGGGCAGTAAACAGGCATTATACTATGCCATTATTTAAGAAAAGTAACAGTTTCTTTTCTTAAATAATGTCATGGTATAATAGCAATAACCCACTTCTGGGTGTGGGTAATACTAAATTTACCCACGGTTGGCTTTGTTTGGTCCCTCGGGCTTCGCTCTCGGGACCAAACCATGCCAACCGTGGGTAAATTTAGCATTACCCACACCCAGGCGTGGGTTATTGCTATAATAAACCCCCATATAATAAATATTTAGAATTATGACAATTACTGCTATTCTTGCTTCCACTTTTCCTTAATACATTATTCTTTTATGAAAGACAGCACCTCATTATTCACTAATGCTGCATTTAATTTGCAATGTTTGTCAATAGTTAGCATTAACAAACACAATTTGTTTTTGTACCTAAGTTTAAGTTTAGGATGAATGCTCATCAAGTCATCATAAATACCATTTCTCCCTGTCTGTACTTCTGTCCTTCCTATACTCTGTACTTATAGAAGTTTGTTTGCACATTTAAGGGATTACTTTATCTTATGTGTAGTGCAATGTTGGAGGAGTTTGTTACACGGTCAAAATAATTTTGTGCAACAAATGACTCTATTTTTTCACGGCAAATTGTCGCCTCACAGTAAGACATTGTCCTGTTCGATTCTCAGCTAGAGCATCTTCTGTGTGGAGACATGCATGAATGGGCGTACCTTCGTTGAAGGTTGTGCGTCAGGGGCCCGCAACTCAGCACGTAAAAATCTACTGCCAATCATTAGCGGACCGGAGTTCCACTGTGGCAACCCCTAACTGGGAAAAGCCAAAAGACACAACAACAAGTGAGACTAGGGCTGGAATTCAGAAATGCTTATTGCTAGGGGGACTCCATAATATGACCATTTAACCCCTCATGGTGAACCTATCTGATTTTTAGACCAACCAAAAGCTGAGCTTTTCCACTTGCTGGGGCCTCAGCAGAGGAGCAGAGTCTTGCTGTTCGAGCTGCATGATAATGTGGCAATTGGGCATGGTTACTGCTAATGCTAATTAGTCATGTGCTCTCCCAGTAGTTTCCAATTTATTCTGCTGAGCAATTTAGAGACTCTTGTGGCACAATAAAATTTCACTGTTAGAAGAAAATTAAACAATGTCAAAAGACAGTGGTCACCCATTCACTCCTGTGAAAGGACTCATGGTGCAGGTAAGTTCAATGAGGACATGGGGATGGGAGGCTGGTGTTAATGTTTGTGGATATAAGTGTACATGCCTGTAAGAGCACAAGTGAAGCTGCATGAACATGTATCTGTATTTATGTGTGTGTCTGTATGGGTGGTTGCACAAAGGAGTTTATGTCAACAATCAAAAATCTGGATGCATGTGTGTGTGTTGGAATATGCATGTGGTTGAATGGGTACGTGTATTCTTGACTGTGACTGACTGTAGGGGGACTAGTTTGTTGAAGGGTGTGTGTGTGTGTGTGTGTGTGTGTGTGTGTGTGTGTGTGTGTGTGTGTGTGTGTGTGTGTGTGTGTGTGTGTGTGTGCAGGGTTGTGCAGTTGTCAAAGCAGTATCCTGGCCTCTAGGGAGAATACTATCAATGTTAGGTCTGGTAGTGCTAGTATATACTGGTGTATGATTCAGAGACATGGTAATACGCTAATAATGAGGTCATCTTCATTGCAGGAATTGTTGTCTTTGAATCACATTTTCTCACTGCTGTAATTGACCTACCTCTACTACACAATTACCAGGAGAGGGGAACCCTTTTCTAAGTCCCAGATTAGGTTTACTGACATTGGGGTTGTTGAGTGGGATGAGACTGTAAATGGTGACTCAGATTTCAATGTTTTTATTTTCCAAGTTCTTTTACTTCTATTCTTTTTTAGTGAAAAGAATATTACTACTCTTTGGAATTATGTTATATGCCCAGTTTTATAAAAGAGAAGTCTTAATTATGTTCCAAGACTGATCTCAGTAATTATTTATACAGGGGAATCATTATGTGCAAAGACCTCTTTAAGATATATTTTATGATTAAAAATTATTACCTGAGATCATTTTTAACCCTGATCAGGTTGTTCCAGTTATAGTTAAACTTCTGTTGCAGTACCCAAATATTTAGTCATAACTGATTCTTTCAACTTGTGATTTTTAATGTTGCTTGTACTATCTTGGTGCTATCACATGTTCATTAACATCAAAATATAAATTATTTCAGAAGCAGCACTCATTTTTCAGTTTGTTTCGAAATGCTGTAACAGTGTCATTAATTACTCTTCATTCTATTTTACATTCATCAGCATATGTTATTGTTCAAGCATCATTTGCTAAGTGGGTTATAGCAGTATAAATATAGAATAATGCTAGCCTAGAACTGATCCTTGGGAAGTTCCACTTTAGATTTTTTATTACTTGGAAGCTTTCTTGGACAGTTCATCCCTATTTTTTTATGCAAAGATAATTTTGAATTTATTTAACTTTTTTTTTTTATTTGCAGACTTTTGGTAATGCCAGAATGCAATATAAAGTTAAAATTTAATTGTATGTCCTTATAGAGTATGTGAATTCTTAACTCCTGATAAATCTCTGTTGTGACCTGTTCGAAAAACTTCAACAGGTTTAAAAAACAGGACCAGCCTTTGACATACATGCACTGTTTTTGAGCCAGAAAGACTACTAACCCTACTGATTTTTTTATTTATTTATTTGAGGAGAGCGATTTAGGGTATGAATGAGCTTGCTATTATTTTTCATAAGATACATGTTAAATCTAAAAGTCTGCAGTTACTTGAGCATATTCACGTCCAGGTTTCTGAACAGACACTGTTCCCAAATTTCAGGAATGCCACAAGTTTGAACTGATTCACTTGTTAATGGTTTTACAATACTATGGCCAAGTCTATACAAACTTTTTTCCATGTTCTCATCTTTTTGCCTTAACATTGATATCGACTTTTGCAGCTATTGGAGTTTGTTATGCCTATATTAGTTATAAATAACTTTTTCTTTAACAGCTGTGTATTCTGAGAAGAAATGGTATGCAAAAATAGTAGGAGTGCATGGTTGTTGTGTCTTTCGGCTTTTCCCGGTTAGGGGTCGCTACAGTGAAACTCCGGTCCACTAATGATTGGCAGTAGATTTTTATGTGCTGGCTTGCCGGGCCTAACGCACAACCTTCAACGAAGGAACGCCCATACACGCATGTCACCACATAGAAGACGCTCTGAGAATCGAACGGGCAACGTCTAACTGTGAGGCAACAACGCTACCACAGCACCACCACCACAGTTATTTTGATCTATTTGCAGTTAAGATGCTACATTTCTGTAATCTATTTTTATCATCCTAATTCAGTGTAGTTGTGAAAAGGCTTTATGCCCTTGACCTTAGTTACATTAATTTCTTCATTTTTTTAATCTTTGATTATATATACACTTTTTTTTTTAATTTAGCCTGGATATACTTTCATTTTTAAAGATCATTAACTGTTCAGTATTTTTTCTATGTAGACATTGCTTGTTTTCCTGTTATAAGACTTTATTTTATAGCTCTATAGCAGTAATTTTATTTTCCGATTATCCTTTGCATATTTTTATTATACCAAAGTACATTTAGTAATGGCTTTAGTACTTCTAAAATAAATGAAAACATTCCATATTGTTGTTATTCTTAACTGATTATTTTTACTTTCTGAATAAGCAAACTAGTGATTGTCATGTAATTACTCTTTGGGAATATCTAAAATTTTGAATCATGACCCATGCATTATGGTTGCCCTAATTTTATACATAATAATGTTAGGGCTAAATCAATGGTAGATGTGATAACAGTCTGTCATATTTATAATAATTAAGTCTATTTATTTTTTAATTCCCCTTTTACAAATTTGGACTAGTTACTTGAGATTGTTGCTAGCAACAAATTCAAGAAATGTCTGTGCAGGCATACCATTGTTGTGATGTAACTCTCAGTATATACTTGGATATTATTAAGCCCCTCATTAAAATGTTGCTGGGGAATCCTTAGTTAACCCATGCTTCCCCATAATGATTTGTGTTTACTTTCTCTAAGAAAAGGTACTCTTTAGCGCTCAATGGACTTGAGTCATTAGCATTAGTTTTATTCAGATGGCCACCCTTGACCACTGATGAGTAAAACAGAATAGACTGTTTGACATCTAAGACATCCTTCCACGTCTGACATAAATTTCTGCCGTGTGTTAAATATTGCTCCCTTTTATTTTATGCACTGGAAAGCAGTATGTCCTTTGAATTTAGATATGCTCTTATCATTATGAAATCTTGTCTTACTGATGATAATATATATTATAATATCTTTCACAAATAATACTGCCTCTTAGTTTGCCATCGTATTCTGTCATTATGTGTATAGTATAATACATTGATTATCTTGCTGTGGACACAGCCTACACAGCCATCTGATACATTCAGCAGTTTACTTCCAGTAAGTTGGTTTCATGCATGATGGGGCAGTATCTCAATCAGAATAAATGTGTTGTTAGTTTCTGCTAGCATTATAATAATTAAATTTGTAGCAAATGTCCTTTTTAGTGCTGGGTTAGCTCCTAAGCATTTGTTGCTGTTTTCAGAAAATTTGTATTTAGTAAATTTTTATCAACTGCATGGTAATTAAACATGCTTGGAAATCTAAAAGTTATTGACTCATAGCATGAAAAGGCTTTGATCAAACAAGAGAATGCATATACTAGAGCTAAACAAGCTCTCAGATATATTTCTTTTCAATACATGCCATAGTCTTTGTTTCAGAACTTGGTTTTATAGGGAATTTCCTCATCTATATTTGAATAACAGTAATTACTCATTGATATGTATTCCCCTACTGGGAAAATGCAGTGCTGAGTATGTTGTTTTGTTATGTTTTCAATCAGCTCTCTGGGGGAATACCTAGTGTCATAATGAGTACTGAGCATGTGCAGTTACATTTGTCATGGGGGAATACTTAGTGTCATGGTGAGCACTGAGCATCTGCAGTTAACACATTTGTTAAGGCACCAGATTATGATTAAGCAAACTCAATATGTAGCTACTGAGTGCTAGAATGTCCATTTTAATTTAATCTGGGGACATTGTGATATCCCTTTATTAGACTGCAGCCAGGACAGAATATTTATATGTGCATGTATTTACACATGCTCAGACATGCATATGTACAAATGCACACATGGAGACATGTAACTACAATGGTCCCGACCCATCTTCTGACTGTGTTGCCATGGTTGCTGTCTGTATAGATCAAGACAGTATTGCACTAGTGGGTAAACACCCAAGTGACACAGCATGTGAATTTTTACAGTCTATGAATAAAAAATAAATAAAAATCACCAACCTGTTTGCTTACAAAGTTGCACAAAAAAGGTTCAGTCTTACTTTTCTTATGGTGGAAATGGTTAATGGTAATGAGATGTAGGGGGCATTAGTCAAGAAAAACTCATATTCAAGGTCCAATAAATAAATTATTCCATAATGTCACCTTCTAGCAGTGGCAAAACTATTTCTTTAATTTTTTCATTAACCATGTAATAAAGTGGCACTTGTCCTCCTTTAGCACATTGTTACTGCTGTGCATGCTGTGTTATCGGTCTATTTTCCTGTCTGTTGCTATATATCCACGCTTAGTCATCAGTTAACTGACATTTTAAACATCCCTCCCTTTCGATGGCTTTCTTCATATTACAAACTTTCATGTTAGTGGATAAAGTGTGGAATACTTTCTACAATGCTTGCTCTCATTAAGTACTCCAGGTTACATCCCATGCTTCTGTTATTTGTCAGGTACTCAACAGGAAGCAGGTGCTAAGTCATATGGGTAAAGTAATATGTGAGGACTGGGCCCTCTCAGGGGAGTGTAATCCATATAACTCTGACTGGATTTGTCACATTTGTGGAGGTAGTACCATATCTAACCACCTTTAAATGGTCATGCAAGCATGTAATTGGACCAATAGTGCTTTCTCTAGTATATATTATGGGTTAGTATGGGCTACCCTTGTATAAGCTTTGCTTATATTCCTTCTACAAGGAAACATAGCAGTATTTCTTTCTCCTATGTCCAGGTTTTTGGCACTCAAGTGTTTTCTCCATATTTGGTTCAGTAGCACTGCAAGTGAAAATATATCCATTCTGTCACTTGGATGACCCAAAAGAATAACAACTTGGCTGCTTAACAGCAACTTTCTTATGTTCTGCTGCCACTGCATAGTGTTAATTGGTATAAGATGACTCTTTTATTTCACATGGTCAGGCCTTGGTTGGTCAGCTTTCCTGACTTACTGATCATGCTGCTATTTTCTTAAGTCATTTATTTTAAATAAATTAAATGGTGTTATCCATTTTTGTTTTGGTTGGGGGGGGGGGGGCTGAACGAGGAAGCTATGTGATCCTTGATATAAAGGAGATAAATGTACTTTCCCAAAGTCAGAGATGCATCTTTACGTATTGATAAACAACTGTATTGCAAATTGTAGCATGGTCATTTATCAGTAAGAATGAATGCTAATCTGCCTTTAGGTGAAAAGAAGCAGAGTCCAGAGTAAAGCTGTTTTTTATTTTTTGAGATATTCTGGTTCGCAGCTGAAGGAACTACAGTGCACGCATGGCAGCCATTCAATTTTGACCCTTTCACCTTCCCTATTCTCAGCTGTCAAGTGATAGGAAGGTGCTACAATAAAGTAGCCTGGAGATCATGGTTAAGGAAGCAGGATTTTCCCTCTATGTAATGGAAATTTAGCTGCTTGCAGTTATCGTGTCTTAGTTTGTCAACCATACTTTATGTATACCTCTACTGAAAATATGAGTAAATGAAAGTTTAATCTTATACTAGAATAATTTCCTGCCTTGATGTTAATTTGTCTAAAAGGGTCTTTCTCCAACAATTGTTTATGATAATCTTGTAGTATAGTTATACATACTTAATAAACTTTAATGGCAAATCTTTTCTGTCATGTTATTGACAATCTATTAGGTTTACAGGCATTGTGAATATCTGCTTAACTCTGGCTCTATTTGTGCTTCATGTTATACATATAAATAGATTGACCAATATGATAAATGATGAAGACGTTATATATGTGACAGCTCTGGGCATCTCTAAGAAGATAGCTATGTCTAGTGACTTGGCTTCTGGAGTCATTTGCATGCTTCATGAACCTGCATAGCTTGCAGTGTCTAATAAGGTCAACTACAAACCATTTATGCAAATCAGCATATACCTCAAAAATGATTATCATCATAAAATGCAGTAACTTCTTTTCACTCTGATAAGTATTCATTTGCATATATGGGGGCTAGAACCACCCCCACAGCCATACCTCATAGTTTCAGATCAGTATGTTTTTGAGAAAGAAAAAAATGTTGCTTTTTTATTTTTGGGAAACAATTAAAAGCTCAGTTTTTGCTTAATTTCAGAGCAAATCCAATGAAAAAAATCCAATAAAAAAACTCCAGAGGCACACCACGACAAACGGAGCTGACCTGATGAAAACCTTTTTATTCCCACAGAGAGCACAGAACAATAGCCAGTAAGCACTTTCACGTTTCTCTGAACACTTCTTCAGACTTAAAAAGTACTCCTCTTATATTACATCAATATAAAGGCAGGTTTAACCAGCTTGCACCAGTCAAAATAATCCCATTACATTGTTAATTAATACAGTAATCAAAAATCAATTAAATCATCTCTGCCTAATAGTGCTTACAATACTGAAGACTGTAGCGTGTCATCACATAACAATGCATATAGAAAGCATATGCAAATGTGTTCATGCAATAAAAACAAATATATATATATATATATATATATATATATATATATATATATATATATACACACACACACACACTAACTAACAAAATGTGCATAGAAAATATATATAACAAGATACAACCATTGACATATAAAATATGGGCATTCATATAAATGTCCTACATCTAAAAACACGTTTATTCTAGCCATTTAATATTCATAATGTCAGTAAAATTTCATTACCATAAAATCTCTGTTCCATATAAAAACTACTATTCCATAAAAACTTCATACTCGTGTATATATAAAAACATGTATTCATACTTGTGTACCAAGGTAATAAATAGGGGTCTGCCCATTAAGAGTGACTAGTGAGTAAGGGGTCTATCTTTAAGGAAGGGTTTCAGTGAAACCCTATCATTTAGGCCGTGTACCCTATCTGCTTGTAACCTCAGGATCCATCTAGCTTCCTGCTTCTCAGTATGGTTCCTGACATCACCTAACCTCGCTGTTTTGTATATTAATTCCATCACCGTAAACTGAAACAAGTGTGTTGTATCTGTATGCATTACATGTCTTGCAAGAGCATTACTCTCATCTTCTCTACTGCTGGCATAAATGTGTTCCCTCACACGCTCTCTCAGTGTTCTATTGGTTTTGCCAACATAGAAGCAACTGCATTTCTGACATTCAGCTAGATACATGAGATCCCTTGTCTTACAGTCTGCATATATCTTAAACGAAAATACATGACCTGTGTCAGGGTGAGTAAATTCCTTGCTCCCAGACATGAAACTGCAATGGTTGCCTGACCTACATGGAAACTTCCCTACTCTGACAGATCTGGTCCTATCCCTTCCAGTCTTCTCATAGCACAATATCCTTTTCAATGACTGAGTATTCCTATATGTAAGATTTGGTGTATTCCCTGCTGCTTCTCTGACTTTACTGTCCAAAGTGAGTATGTGCCAATTATTGTGAATAATCTCCTTAATGTTTCTACTATTGTTTGTGTAGGGTATCACTATCCTATTGATATTACCAGTACCTCTGGTTCCATTAATCTCTGTACATAATCTCTCTCTATTCCTCTTAATGTATGGTTTACCTGTGGTGTCCCTTCTGGTCACAGGCTCATCATGAATATCATCACTTTCATAGCTATGGTACCCTCTCTCCTTAAATTCATTCTCTAAACTGTCTAACCTGAGCTGAAACACAGAATCTTCACTGGTGAGCCTGGAGGCCCTTAGGGCCTGACCTTTAACTATATTTTGGTAGATGTGTGGAGGGTGCATGCGTGTGCTATGTAACAATGCATTCTTCCTACAAGTCTTCCTAAACATCTCTGTATTTATCCCTTCAACTCATTTATATACTATCTCTTTCTTGGACCAGTTCCCTGTAAAAGAGAGAGAAGTGGTAGTGCCATTTATATACTCTATGAAACTTTTTAAAGTATCCTCATCACCACTCCAAACCAAAAAAACATCATCTGCAAAGCATTTATAGTATTTGATCTGAGCTGTGTACTGTGTATTCTGCATCACATAGGTATCCTCCCAATATGCCATTACCAAATTGGCATAAGAATTGGTGCACAGAGTCCCCATCGCTACACCTTTCAATTGTAGAAAATAGTTGTCATCATATATAAAGACATTGTTTTTCAAGATAACATGCATGAGCATTGCACATCTAATGATCAAATCTCTATACTAGTAAACAATGAGGTGACATCTAAAGTAACTAACAAATCTGAGGATATATCACCTCCTGTTGTCACATACTCTGTATCTCTAATCACTGTTGTTGTCGCATCGACTACCTGTCTTAATTGCAGGTAGTCGATGCGACAACAGTGATTAGAGATACTCAGCATTTCTTGGAAACTCTGACAGAGTATGTGACAACAGGAGGTGATATATCCTCAGATTTGTTAGTTACTTTAGATGTCACATCATTTTTTACTAGTATACCAAGTGAAACAGGTGTTGAATATATGAGGTTGTTCCTGATAGAGAAAAGTATGCTAAGAGATTTGATCATTAGATGTGTAATGCTAGTTGCTTCTATGTTGATAAAACCAATAGAATGCTGAGAGAGCGTGTGGGACACATTTATGCCATCAGTAGAGAAGATGAGAGTAATGCTCTTGCAAGACATGTAATGTGTACAGATACAACACACCCATTTCGGTTTACGGTGATGGAATTAATATACAAAACAGCGAGGTTAGGTGATGTCAGGAACCATACTGAGAAGCAGGAAGCTAGATGGATCCTGAGGTTACAAGCAGATAGGTTACACGGCCTAAATGATAGGGTTTCACTGAAACCCTTCCTTAAAGATAGCCCCCTTACTCACTAGTCACTTTTAATGGGCAGACCCCTATTTATTACCTTTGTGCACAAGTATGAATACATGTTTTTATATATACATGAGTATGAAGTTTTTATGGAAGGGTAGTTTTTATATTGAACAGCTGATTTTTATGGTAATAAAATGTTACTGACATTATGAATGTTAAATAGCTAAAATAAGCATGTTTTTAGATGTAGGACATTTATATGAATGCCCATATTTTATATGTCAGTGGTTATATATATTTTCTATGCACATTTTGTTAGTTAGTGTGTGTGTGTGTGTGTGTGTGTATATATATATATATATATATATATATATATATATATATATATATATATATATATATATTTGTTTTTATTGCATGCACACATTTGCATATACTTTCTATATGCATTGTTATGTGATGACACACTACAGTCTTCAGTATTGTAAGCACTACTAGGCAGAGATGATTTAATTGATTTTTGATTACTGCATTAATTAACGATGTAATGGGATAATTTTGATTGCTGCAAGCTGGTTAACCCTGCCTTTATATTCATGGACTATAGTAGGAGCAGTCTTTCAAGTCTGAAGAAGCATTCAGAGAAACGTGAAAGCTTACTGGCCATTGTGTGAATAAAAAGGTTTTCATCAGGTTGGCTCCATTTGTCGTGGTGTGTCTCTGGGTTTTTCATTGGATTTGTTCTTTTGCTTATCAGGGGCACATTATCCGAGCTGTGTACTGTTTGCCTTGATTTCAGAGCAAATGCAATGTCTCAATGTTTTTATTCATGTGTCCAAAAAGATGCAACAACTGATCAGGTAGACATTTCTTTTAAGCAGACTCTAGCCAAGCCGATTATTTATGTTCCCCTACAATACTAAGAACTCCACTTGTCTCTTTAACATAGGTATCCACATATCTTTGCAGACTGCTGCCACACAACTGAACCATTTGTATTAGGTACTTGTCAATGACCCAATTGTTTTAACAGAGGAAACACAGGAAAGTTTCTATTTTCATCTGTCTCAGGTGCACTATAGGTAGTGGCCTGTAGAGAGAGTTATCCACAATTTAAAACATATTGCATTTGATTGTAAGCTCCAATGTTATTTGTTGACTTTAAAATGATTACCTGGTGGTCACTGTCTTGCTGGATGCATGAACTGCACACATTTCACTAGTGGCTGGTTTTGCATACAGCATTTAGTTTACTGCAGCCAGTATTTAGTAATCTCAGTGCTACTTATTGCTTACACATTTCACTAGTGGCTGGTTTGGCATACAGCATTTAGTTTACTGCAGCCAGTATTTAGTAATCTCAGTGCTACTTATTGCTTTACTTACTTTGCAGTAAAGTGGGCTAGACAGAAGCTATAAAAATATAAGGCAAAAAAAAAGTAAAATATTTCTTTATGGGGAGCTCCCCCACTTCACCCCAACACCCCCTGCTAATTATAAACACCATCTGTGAGATTGCACTACAGTGGAGAAAGGGCAAATTTCCTAGTCCTCACTGTACTGTGATGTCGCACAAAAAAGTCAGTATATGCCATCTTTTTTCTATTTGACAGTTGGAATTTTGACCAGTTGGTCTGTACCCTTTATATATATGTACATGCATGCACATAAACATAAATGGACACACATAAATATCCATACATATTACACACAAATAACTCTGCCTTTGACTTCCTACCCTTCCTCCCATTCTAAGCCACTACAGTCCTGCCTCCACTTTGAGATGCCTGAGCACCCTGCTTGATTAGAAACATCCTCAAAAGTATGTCTTTTCTGGTTTTGCCCTGTATCAGCTCACTCAGCTCCACATAGGGTAAGGCCTCAGTCTCCCCCAACTCCCTCATGGATCTCCAACTCTGCTCCTGGCAGATTCTGAGCCTCAACGCCCCAATATTCTCTTGCATGGTTTGCCATCCTTCTGTTTTGATGTTTCTCGGTCCAGTGCAATATAACAGTGCAACAGAATGATTTACTCTAATTTCTGACCCATAGCATTCCTACACCCTCACACCTTCAGTGTTCTTCCTTTTCTCGAATCACAAATCTGATACTCTCCAATATGTAGATCTCTATGTCCCCTCTAGTTCTCACCTCCTTTTCATTCATAAAGAGCTAAACCCTGCATTGCCATGCCTCAGCATCCTTTTATCAGTGGTCCATGTTTTTTGTAATGGGAGAAATTTGGCATTTTGCATCATTACTCACAATTCCTTATCTTCCTTTTCTGTTTCCAGGCATTGCATAACAATATTGTTTTGCTATGGTTTAACCTACGCTTGTTTCTTTCTGTTCTATATTGTGTATCTAATTTATCCCTCTACCTAATGCCTGTGCAACTAAATATATAGTCTTTCAGCTATCTGTTTATCAGTCCAGATTTTCTGAATTCAAAGTTTATGCTCCCAGTAATGTGTAGACTAAAGTTAATCAGATGTTGAAATCCTGGCTTAAATGTGATTTAATACAAAGACAATAAAAATCACACTTTGTGACACAACTGTGTAAAACTGAGATTTTTGTGTGATGTGGGTCTTTAATGAGGCCATGATGAAAATATTGAGAGAAAAAGTAAAAAAAATGCAATTCATAAGAACATTGTATGAAAAAAAAAAAAAAAAGATTGTGGTGTATCATTTGTATCAGCCTACAGCTGGGTCTGAAAGAGAGAAATTACATTGTGGCTCTGTGAAGGTGGGTGGCCTACAGCTCTTTGTGGAAAATATTTATAATGTTGGGGTATCTACTGTAGGGGGGTTCTTGTGTGGGTACAGAAAATAAGAATGAGAGATGGTATTGTTACTTTCAGGGTCAGAAAAGAAAAGAATAACTTATTTAGTTTCATCTAGGGAGGGATCAATGTCCAAAAAAGGAAGCGCTGACAGTAAGGGATAAGAATCCCTTAATGTTATGAATATATTTGGACTGGCAGCAGATGACAGGAGTAGAGTATATACAATGTGATAGTAACTGTCCTTTTGAGAATCAGCATAACAGAGTGGGCAATCATACATGTAATGATGTGGGCGAGCTGATGTGTTTTTGAACAGTTTCTCCACTGTCATTTTAACATTTAGATTAGATGTAGGACATTTATATGAATGCCCATATTTTATATGTCAGTGGTTATATATATTTTCTATGCACATTTTGTTAGTTAGTGTGTGTGTGTGTGTGTGTGTGTATATATATATATATATATATATATATATATATATATATATATATATATATATATATATATATTTGTTTTTATTGCATGCACACATTTGCATATACTTTCTATATGCATTGTTATGTGATGACACACTACAGTCTTCAGTATTGTAAGCACTACTAGGCAGAGATGATTTAATTGATTTTTGATTACTGCATTAATTAACGATGTAATGGGATAATTTTGATTGGTGCAAGCTGGTTAAACCTGCCTTTATATTGATGTACTATAGAAGGAGCACTTTTTTAAGTCTGAAGAAGCATTCAGAGAAACGTGAAAGCGCTTACTGGCCATTGTGTGAATAAAAAGGTTTTCATCAGGTTGGCTCCATTTGTCGTGGTGTGTCTCTGGGTTTTTTTTCATTGGATTTGTTCTTTTGCTTATCAGGGGCACATTATCCGAGCTGTGTACTGTTTGCCTTGATTTCAGAGCAAATGCAATGTCTCAATGTTTTTATTCATGTGTCCAAAAAGATGCAACAACTGATCAGGTAGACATTTCTTTTAAGCAGACTCTAGCCAAGCCGATTATTTATGTTCCCCTACAATACTAAGAACTCCACTTGTCTCTTTAACATAGGTATCCACATATCTTTGCAGACTGCTGCCACACAACTGAACCATTTGTATTAGGTACTTGTCAATGACCCAATTGTTTTAACAGAGGAAACACAGGAAAGTTTCTATTTTCATCTGTCTCAGGTGCACTATAGGTAGTGGCCTGTAGAGAGTTATCCACAATTTAAAACATATTGCATTTGATTGTAAGCTCCAATGTTATTTGTTGACTTTAAAATGATTACCTGGTGGTCACTGTCTTGCTGGATGCATGAACTGCACACATTTCACTAGTGGCTGGTTTTGCATACAGCATTTAGTTTACTGCAGCCAGTATTTAGTAATCTCAGTGCTACTTATTGCTTACACATTTCACTAGTGGCTGGTTTGGCATACAGCATTTAGTTTACTGCAGCCAGTATTTAGTAATCTCAGTGCTACTTATTGCTTTACTTACTTTGCAGTAAAGTGGGCTAGACAGAAGCTATAAAAATATAAGGCAAAAAAAAAGTAAAATATTTCTTTGCGGGGGGGGGGGAGCTCCCCCACTTCACCCCAACACCCCCTGCTAATTATAAACACCATCTGTGAGATTGCACTACAGTGGAGAAAGGGCAAATTTCCTAGTCCTCACTGTACTGTGATGTCGCACAAAAAAGTCAGTATATGCCATCTTTTTTCTATTTGACAGTTGGAATTTTTGACCAGTTGGTCTGTACCCCTTTATATATATGTACATGCATGCACATAAACATAAATGGACACACATAAATATCCATACATATTACACACAAATAACTCTGCCTTTGACTTCCTACCCTTCCTCCCATTCTAAGCCACTACAGTCCTGCCTCCACTTTGAGATGCCTGAGCACCCTGCTTGATTAGAAACATCCTCAAAAGTATGTCTTTTCTGGTTTTGCCCTGTATCAGCTCACTCAGCTCCACATAGGGTAAGGCCTCAGTCTCCCCCAACTCCCTCATGGATCTCCAACTCTGCTCCTGGCAGATTCTGAGCCTCAACGCCCCCCCCCCCCCAATATTCTCTTGCATGGTTTGCCATCCTTCTGTTTTGATGTTTCTCGGTCCAGTGCAATATAACAGTGCAACAGAATGATTTACTCTAATTTCTGACCCATAGCATTCCTACACCCTCACACCTTCAGTGTTCTTCCTTTTCTCGAATCACAAATCTGATACTCTCCAATATGTAGATCTCTATGTCCCCTCTAGTTCTCACCTCCTTTTCATTCATAAAGAGCTAAACCCTGCATTGCCATGCCTCAGCATCCTTTTATCAGTGGTCCATGTTTTTTGTAATGGGAGAAATTTGGCATTTTGCATCATTACTCACAATTCCTTATCTTCCTTTTCTGTTTCCAGGCATTGCATAACAATATTGTTTTGCTATGGTTTAACCTACGCTTGTTTCTTTCTGTTCTATATTGTGTATCTAATTTATCCCTCTACCTAATGCCTGTGCAACTAAATATATAGTCTTTCAGCTATCTGTTTATCAGTCCAGATTTTCTGAATTCAAAGTTTATGCTCCCAGTAATGTGTAGACTAAAGTTAATCAGATGTTGAAATCCTGGCTTAAATGTGATTTAATACAAAGACAATAAAAATCACACTTTGTGACACAACTGTGTAAAACTGAGATTTTTGTGTGATGTGGGTCTTTAATGAGGCCATGATGAAAATATTGAGAGAAAAAGTAAAAAAAATGCAATTCATAAGAACATTGTATGAAAAAAAAAAAAAAAGATTGTGGTGTATCATTTGTATCAGCCTACAGCTGGGTCTGAAAGAGAGAAATTACATTGTGGCTCTGTGAAGGTGGGTGGCCTACAGCTCTTTGTGGAAAATATTTATAATGTTGGGGTATCTACTGTAGGGGGGTTCTTGTGTGGGTACAGAAAATAAGAATGAGAGATGGTATTGTTACTTTCAGGGTCAGAAAAGAAAAGAATAACTTATTTAGTTTCATCTAGGGAGGGATCAATGTCCAAAAAAGGAAGCGCTGACAGTAAGGGATAAGAATCCCTTAATGTTATGAATATATTTGGACTGGCAGCAGATGACAGGAGTAGAGTATATACAATGTGATAGTAACTGTCCTTTTGAGAATCAGCATAACAGAGTGGGCAATCATACATGTAATGATGTGGGCGAGCTGATGTGTTTTTGAACAGTTTCTCCACTGTCATTTTAACATTTTCCTTTTATAATGGTTCAAGCCAGAAAGCAGAGAGAATGAAAAGTGTTTTATTTTTACATACATCTGCATTTGTAGTTTAATGAAAGTGTTTTCATTGTGTCAAATACTGTACCTCTAAACATTCCAAAGTGTTCAGAAATGGCAATAGTGACCAGGTGCCTTCAGTGAGCATGCACGTGCATGTGTGTGTGTGTGTCTACAAATGGGGTGTGGGTGCAAACTCAAAAGTGTGTTCATGTGTGCTAGTGAATGTAGTTATAGATGAAAGGCATGCATTTTGAAGACAGAACTATTAGTTATGGCATTGTTTACAAAGCAGGATAGATGGAGTGCAATAGTATTAAGCCAAATTGCTTATTATGCAGTAATTTGAATGACATGAGTTGATGGTGTCTGAGCAGCTAATTTCTTTCAAGCTGTAAATAAATTCAAATGGGAATCATTCACAAATTTGTCTGAGATTCCTGCCAACAGACACGTCAGAGCACATGGTCACGGTGGAGAGCTCTGTGGAGTTCTGGATCCAACATGCCTGTTTGGCTTCCATTGTGAGTGGACAAAGTCAGTGTAGCACTGATAGTATAACTCAACAGTAGTGATTTCCTGTATATCTTCAGCAAGATGAACTTTGGGCAAATGATGGTTGACAGCTCAAGCTTCATCCACCTGTATTTTACCCACCTGCTTGTCACACTGTGGATAACAATATTGTCAAGTTGTCAAAGAAACCTTACATTTTCTTTCAGCCATGTTTTTTATCTGCTAGTTATTTCATAACAAATTTTGCAAATATCCTTTTCCTTTGACGGCTGGGAAGAAGTATGTATCCCTAAAACTCACACATGAGGTACTGAGAAGATTTAAATTGTGTCAATATTTGGTGTCAATAAACAGTAGACTCATTCCCTCCTTCCTCTGTTATCACTGAATTTATTATATATTGCAGCTTCACTGATCTCTCATTTGATGTAGCTCCTTGAGAATCATGATGTTTGTCTGCATGTTTCTGTCCGTACAGTCTGAAGGAGCTTCATAACACACCTGACAAACAGATGCTACACAGATGATCTGCACTTTTATGTGAGCAAAATGCATTCCCCTGCCAAAAAGTAATACCTAAAATGTACTTTTTTGACCCTACTATTAGCTTGCAGTCTTGACACTGGAGCTAGGGCATAAAACTTGAGTGACTTGAGTGGTCCATATAACTAAATAATGTCTTATTGCTCAGTATTAGAAGCATCCTGTAAAGGAAAATTTGACAGTAGAGCCCCACTGAAAAGTAACTGCTTCATAACTAGTATAACTACTATCAACAATTCAATCAATTACATTTTTAAATTTACTATAAGGTCTTTCTTTCACCTATGAGGGGGGCACTGATTCTAACTTACATGAAGCCTAGATAAGGTACATAACAATAATTTGACCACCCTTTGATCAAAATCCATTTGATCAGGTTAAATAGAGGAAGAAGTCAACACTGTCAAAAATTTTAAAAGGATACAGCCCCCACTCGACATTGGAGAAGGTTATGTCTTCACATTCCCTGAGACATAATCCTTGGAATAAGTTATACATTTTGTTAATGGTTACCATTTGGTCTATTTGGCTCAATTAAGCAGGTATTTAAAATTTGATTCTTAAATAACTGTCCATATACCTCCTGGCTCCCACTGCATATATATTACTTCCCTGCAACTTGAAAGGATCATCATCTATATGGCACCCCAGTCAGAGTACAAGAGGCAGTAGCTTTCACTCAATAGCCCTTTACATTGCACACATGGTCTGTTCACTGGAACAATGACTGCAGGCAGGTACATTCCTTTTGAGGATTTGTAATCACCAGTCCAAAACAAGTGTCAGGTAAAAGACATTTATGAGCCACACTGTAAAATGCAGTCATAAATATGTGAGTTATTTGATGTATACAGAAAGATTGTGATTGTAGAACTTTAGAGTATTCCCATATTCCAAGGGAGCTCAGTCTCATATTAATATACATGTAGCACAAGAATGGAGAAGAAACCATCCTATTGGTGATGTAGGAAGTCATGTCTCCCCTGCAAAGGGGCTTTTTAAAAGCTACAGAGATGCTTTTTCTCTTCATTGTAATGGTTTTTATTGTCCATCACTAATAGATAGAATTTTTTCTCCATGTAGTCCTACCACCAACTTGGAACTGATTCATCATCTTTACAATATGTGGCTTTGTTGCTGTGTGTGTGTGTGTGTGTGTGTGTGTGTGTGTGTGTGTGTGTGTGTGTGTGTGTGTGTGTGTGTGTGTGTATGTGTGTGTGTGTGTGTGTGTCTGTGTGCGTGCATTTCTGTGTGTGTGTGTGTGTGTGTGTGTGTGTGTGTGTGTGTGTGTGTGTGTGTGTGTGTGTGTGTGTGTGTGTGTGTGTGTGTGTGTGTGTGTGTGCATGTATGTGTATATGTGTGTGTATGTATATGTGTGTGTTGTGTGTGTGTATGTGTGCGCACGTGTGTGTGTGTGTGTGTGTGTGTGTGTGTGTGTGTGTGTGTGTGTGTGTGTGTGCGCATGTTCACATGTGTGTATGTAGGCAAGCATGATCTCATGCATACTGCATTCAATGAAATGTTTAACATACAGCATGCTGCATATTGCTTTATAACATTTGCTAGGGTACAGTTGAACAGTGCCTGGTTTTATATTCCCTTCCTCTCACGCGGAAAACAAAAGTTCTGAGGCCTATAAGGTGAATCCTGCTCACTTTAATTTAATTTACTGCTGGCTTTGGTGAAGTATGTTTTATTTTAGGAAAAGAATATGTATGTGTTAGATTGTCTAATGAATATTCATGAATGACAGAAATGTGAGACGGATATTGTATTGATGATGTATTATTTAAATGTTAAACTGAAAACCCTTCTTGCTATTGTTTTCCAACAATGGGATAAAATTTAAATACCACATGACCCATGCTAAGTGCATAAATGCAAATTTTGTATGCCAGTAATGTGAAGTCCATGAAAGATATCTTCCACAAATTCACTTTAAGCCAAATAATCCTTTATCATTGTGACCACGTTGGTCATAGCATATTTGCTATTAAAACTATTTGTCAACTCCTAACTTACTAGACATAGAAAAACCTAAAGTCAGAGAAGATATGTGAAGTAAAAAATGGTGCCACACATTTAAAATGAATGCTTGGTATATTAATACCTGGGGGATCCTCCTCTTGTGGGGCAGTTCTACATCTGTTGACAGACTGTGTAGCATAATGTGGAATTTCTTAAACAAATATAAGGATATTACTAATTTTGCAGATGCAGTTTTTTAGACTTTACATACACAAAGTCACTGACTTATGTAATAACCTTCTTGTTTACTTCGCACACTTGGCAGATAACTAAAGGCCAGCACAAAATCTAGCTGCAACAATATCACCAGAAGCATTTAAAATAAATATAACTCCTAAATAACAATTTTAAGTGTGTGAATAGGTGAGGCTTATTTGAAGGTTGGGCGTCGGGCTGGCAACTCGGCACTGTAAAAATCCACTGCCAATCATTAACAGACCGGAGTTCCGCTGTGGCGACCCCTAATCAGGAAAAGCCGAAAGAAGATTTAATGTGCAGTACAAGAAGATGAAAGTGGGTGTTTGTGGAAAGGTACAAATCCTGTTTTCCCTATACGAAACATTTACTTTATTCAATGTAAAATTAAATGGTTTCTTTTTTTAGTGTGGATTGTTTACTGACATCACTTTTGCATCACACCGGATTTATTCCCAACTTTAAATAATGGCTGTGAATAGGAGTGTTTAATATGCAATAGATGGAGGGCTTTCTACTTTAGTTGCAATCCCAGAAGCTCTACACATTCATATGTGCCTTGGTTTTCATCAGCTGTAACAGCAGATGATGGAATAGAGCAACAGAATATTAAAAAAAAAATCCAACCTTCAGTCACAGTCAAAGATAATGGCCTACTGGTCATGTGTAGCTATGTCTGTGACATGCATCCATGTTTACTATAGCATTTACATTTTCTCTGCTGACTACACCTTTACTAATATATTTTATTACTCTTTATTCTTATGTAGTATTTTTTTTTTAATTTTTTTATTTATTTTTTTTGCATTGGTGAAATAGTTTTACCACAAATCTTAACTCTGCAGGGTCCAAATGGAATACCTCGTTATGGTTAACAAAATAATTAAGAAAATATATAAATATAAAATACACGTTCAGGTATTTCTTAAGCTGAACTTCCAAAATGTAAGATTCGTTTTCAGTTTACCTTGAACCTAGCTTGGGCTTCAGTTATATTTTGAATTTGTACATTTAATTTATACACTTTAAAAGTGAAAGCTTGAAAAGCACAGCAGCACATTCTTTGTCATATTCCACTAGGATCAGAACTTTATGTGCAGTGAATTTCAACTAAAATGTGACTTTAATCTTTTTTTGTACACAAGACAGTTGAATTGCTTAATTTTCCTGCCCTTCTGTTGTAACTAAATGTAAATGATTCTCTCTGGTCATACCCTGAGGTTTAAAGTACAGAACAATATCAGGAAATGAAGCGTTCTGTTTGACTCACACTGTGAGGGTTAAATTCTTGAAACCTTTGCTCAGAATAACATTAGTAATTTCAGTTTTGTTTTTTTCAATTTAGAATGAAACTATAATAGAATCATAGCAGAAGAAAACAACAAACATTTTAGTTTCAGGACAGAATAGTAACTCAGTGTATTGCTTCAGTGAATCTGTTTTATCAGGTATGTGTACAAAGGGCTTGATTTTGTTATATGTCACCTTCTTTGCTAAAGCCATCTTTGCTTCAAAGTGGGACTTAGAGCATTAATGATAATCATTTCCAGAATATTTTACCAACAGTTCACTGGATGTTTTCTGTTTTATTTGACATGCTGGAATGTTGACTCTAATTTGTCAGTCTTTTTCTTTTACATATACAAGGACAACACTCTGCACTTGGATGAAAAAACACACCGTTGACCAAGTGAACATATCAAAATGTATAGTAAGTTAAAAAAAATCTTTCCGAAAAATGTTTCTGGTTTCCTGAGGATGCAGAGTTATCTGCAATATGGACATCACTGACAAATTTTAAAACAGGGGTTCTGGGTCCTTTAAAATTTACCATTCTAAAGCCTGAGCATATGTCTGTTTGTCTGTCAGTCTATTTATCTATCTATACAGATCATTAGATAGATGATATATGGAAAAAATATCTGACCATTTAACCATTACACAAAAACTAATGTTACATTAGTGAAGATAAAGTGAATAACTTACAGTAATATGCAGCTGGTGTGATGTCTCATGCCGCAAGTTGGGCACAGCACAGTGGACTCTTTACCGAATATCTGTATTTTTGTAGGCGTTCAGCTTTGATAGACTGACCAAAAGTAGTTCCAGTAATGTCATCTATGAAAGCACAAAGAGAGTGTTGCAAAATCTCTTTTTCAGTTTTCTCACATCTCTTCTGAGAGGGTTCTGTGGTCCAGAGCATGGGATCCAAACACAGACGTCAGCACATCAGCTGCAATGTGTCACTATTGTAAAGTATATCAACAGAATTAACTGATACTATCAGCTTTTCTACCCACACAAGCTCTGATCACAGTCTGAAGCTTTCATTCTGACTCATTCCTAAACTACAGCTTCCAAACATTAAATCTTAAGCCGATTCTTATCGTCACTTTGGTTGTCAGCTTGGCTGCTGGGGGATTGTACATGGTACCTGTATCATACAGCTCTTTCTCAAAAATGAACATGGATGGAAACTGCATTTACCCTTATGAAGCAGAGCTTTGCATTTACAAAACCAGACATTCATCACTCACCCTTCATGTATGTCCAGAAAGGAAGCATCATTTACCTCACAGATGTGTTGCTGTGGGGAAATTCAGGGACTTTTTTTTTCTTTCATTGAATGTGACAGTTAAAATAAATTTAGAACTACTATAGGCAGTCAGTTAGTTTTTAGAGCAACAGCTTTCCGAGAGCATGTGATGAAACTGCATGAAATGAGAAGGCAAAAAAAAATTATAGTATAAGAAAGCAGGAGATAATACCATGGCAAAACGTATTTATTAAAACTCCAACGCACTTGTGAAGGCACTAAAAACAAGAGATGAGCGCTTTAGGCTTTTCACCTTCTTCAGATTTGCATCCTTTTGCTGTGGTATTATCCCCTGTTTTCTTGCACTTGGATTTGTTTTTCAGGAGTAATTTTGCTGGCTTACTTGGATTCATTTGTTCATTAAAAAGCAAATTATGGTACCCAGGGAAGTTAATGCATAACACCCTAAGTACATAGCCGGCCTTAGGCATAGGCCAACTAGGCGGCCACCTAGGGCGCCACTCTGGAAGGGGTGCTTTTCCAGTATTTATGTGGTGTAGGTAGACCAGGATGGGGGCACCAGGTGGTGTGGTGGGAGGCGCCATGGAGCCCTTTTGCCTAGGGCACCAGTTGACATAAGGCCGCTCCTGCCTAAGTAATACTGTGTGCTGAATCCTTCCTGATATTAATACAGTGTGTGTGTCTGTGCTCGTGCGCATTGTGTGTGTGTGTGTGTGTGTGTGTGTGTGTGTGTGTGTGTGTGTGTGTGTGTGTGTGTGTGCTTTACCTCCCTTACTCCATGTTACTCATGTGTGCTAACTCTACCCCTTTCCTTCACCCCAACCTTACACATTAGGGTACTAAATACTTTTTCCTCTAACAGTACACTAAGCAAGACAAAAGGACATACAAATACATGTGCGCACATGAGAATACAGATGCGTGCACACACACACACACACACACACACACACACACACACACACACACACACACACACACACTAAACCCAAACACAACACATATCTATTCCCTTCCCTTATTCTAACCCAGCTTGCAAACACCAGCACATATACACTTGACTTAAATGCCAAAAACTTTAGTGATAAACTCACCTTATATTTGATAATGCAACATTCATTTATTTCATTATCTGACAAACCAATCGATTAAAAAATGACATGATTAAATGAGCCTAAGACTGAACATGCTGTTGCCATACAAACCAGAGACAATGCTTTTGTAGGGGGGCAAGTCCCCCAAACCCTCATGTGGGGAGCTGTACCACCTATACCTGGTCTTACTTAAATGTACCCACTTTGAGATGACACAATACTAGGGAAAGGACATATTTCGTAATCTTGATATTACAGCAATCACACACCAATGTTGATCAGCTTTCCTGTCCACCAATTTAAGTAGGTAGGAAAGCAGGAAATCCGGTGACATTAGCACCAGCTGACTAATCTAGATCAATATCAATATCTATATCTATAACTATCAATGCAAAGCGCACACACTCACACGCACACGCGCACGCATACACACACACACACACACACACACACACACACACACACACACACACACACACACACACACACACACACACACACACACACACAGACACACGCATATACACACACACGCACACACCCATACACACACACGCGCACACACATGAAAATTTCAACTTTTCCAGACACAGCTATTCATGAAACAGGAACATTTTGAGGGCATGTCAGAATTGACAGCATGCCAGAATAATGGAGGTATGTTCAAACTGAACACTTTCATATGTGGTGTCAGTTATTCTGTTCACTATCTTCTATCTTAGACTTGTCAGATACTTAAAGGAATTAGATAAAAAATGTTCCAACTGAGCCAAAAAAAAAAGGAAACTGCATAACAGAAAAGTGATTGTTTTCCCTTCAAAAAAAAAAAAAAGAAGTGGTAGGAAGCTATTGCATTCTGTTCTGTTCTATTCATTCTGCCTGTTCAGCTTAGAAAACTCGTTGCACTGTAGTTGGAAATTCATGCAGCTTCTTTACTGTTACAAAGTTATATAAATCACTGTTGTCGTTTTGAAACATTTGGAGGAAGCATAGTGGGCTGGAGCTCTTTAGTAGTCGGTCTGCTTTTGCAGCAGTGCCTAAATGAAGTCATGCAGTATAGCTTGCATTAACGGCTTATCCTCTGCATACACTTTGCACCTTGATTTGCTATCTTATATATGCTTTTCACAGTCTAATATGTACTACTCTGTTCTTTACATGTATAGCAAGATCTGGTGTTGAGTTTTAGTTTCCTGTGATAATTTGTATCATGTCCTGCCACAAATAAGACTTTCATACATACTGTGAATATTCTTTGAATTGTAGCATTGTTTGATTGTATTTCGTTCAGTTTGCTGCACTCCACGATAGACTACAGACAGCAAGAAATGTACTATTAATTTACTACAACAGAAGCTTCATCAGCTACACATACACAAGCACACACTTACACACATATGCACACACACTCACACACACACACACACACACACACACACACACACACACACACACACACACACACACACACACACACACACACGCATATACACACACACACACACACACACACACGCACACACACTCAGTTTGCTCCCATTCACAAAGCCACTAATCTCTGCCATTGATTTCTTTATACAGACTACAACATAACATGTGACAGTTGTAAAAAGAAATGCCTTTCTCTCTGAGGCTTCATGCGTTTTCCAAGTGAACTAATATGTATGCTGTCAACTTTTACATAAGACCTTAAAAAAGCAGTTATCCAGAAATTTATGAAATGAGTACAGCTGCATCTTAAGTGAAACAGAAGGAGAGACAGAGTCATACTGGCATAAATATAATTGCATGTAACAGCGCTTACAAAAGATCAGAGAAATGTGTCCATCTTACTAATGGACATAAGATATCTCAGATACAGAAATCCAGACACGAACGGTATAGACAACTGAGTTACAGGACCTACCAGATAAAACAGGACAACATGAATTGATGGTGATAATGGTTGACCTCAATGCATGTATCAGGACAGACAGAAGAGGATATGTGGACTGCCTGGATCCACATGGGTAGGGTAAAATGAATTAAGGAGTTGCCATTCTAGACTTCTGACAGGCAAACATGCCCTTCATCAGACAATGAAAAACAGTTAAAAGCCTACATTTAAACATATTGTTATCCAATCACATTCAGTAGTTTACCCTCCTTTTTCTCAAAACAGGTTTTAAAAGCACAGCTACATTTAAACCAGGGCTCTTGTCAGCCCCTAGTCTTATAATCCACCTTGATTCACTGCACTCGGTTTCATCAATTAAATCCCCACCCCTTATATTTTTATGTATGATCTGTAGCACCATAAACTTAAAAATAAGCAGTAACTGTCCCCATGGAGAACCAAATCTATTGTGTCTATTGTTCATACCCCCATTTATACCCCTATGATACCATGGTTTAGCATTCCAATCACACTTGATTCTTGTTTCTTTGAGGGACCTATCTATCAACTATACCCTCTTTCTACAAGATTGCCCATAAGGACATCTGTCTCAATGTCAAAGTGTTCCTCTTTAGTACAAAGCTCGGAAATCCTATGAACCTGTCCTTTCACTATATTCATGAAGGTATGTCTAGGATGCATACAGTCAAAAGAAAGCAAACTATTCTTCCAACATTGCTTCCTGTATAACATAGTATCTATCTTGCCTAATGTATCTTTCTCTAAATGTACGTCCAAATAATCAATGTCAGACGTCGAAGAATTAACAGTGAATCTAAAAAACTCTGTGGTGTCTTCAAGATAACCCACAAATGAAAATAATTGCTCAACTGTGCCCTTCCACAAAAAGAAAACATCATCGATAGGTTCATAGGTAGGTACTAGGCTATCAGACCAGGGGCTTGTACAAGCCCAGCCAAAAAGGTACCCTGGCTTTTGCCACCCAAGAAAATTATTTTCCTGTGCCACTGTTAAGCAGAGCCACAGAGGTGATCCCCGGGGTGAATTTCCTATTTCCCATCCAATCATCAAGATTTTTCTTGAAGAGTGCTAATGAGGAACTTTGTTTGATATAGATAGGTAGTTTATTCCAGAATATGGGAAGTCACAGGAAATGAAAAAAAAAATCTGCAATAATTCCTTTTCATATACTTTCAGCAATATGAATACATTTGCTAAGTACCCTATTTTTCCCATCAGCACTGAATTTATCTAATAAGCCTTTTTTTCTGAATGATAATTTAAATATTCTCTATAAAATATAGGTTTGTATTCTTTTGGCTTTCATTTTAAAACTGCATTCATTTAGTTTTTAGTATGTACAATGCTTTGCACATTTTATGTCATTTAATATATACTTACTGTTTGGTTAAATATGAGGATTTTGTATAACAGCTTTACATGAATTTCCCTTTTGTCAGAGAAATTGATTGCTGTTCACTGGCTAAATTGTATCATGTGATTTTGTGGCATATTTTTAAATCTGTTGTATGGTTAAAGTGCGTTTTGAGTTCTAAAGAAGTCCCTGTTTAGGGATGAAAGTACTACACTGTGTATGAATTAAAACATTTTCTGGGCTGACCTATGTTTGCCTTTGGGGTGTATTCTTGTTCTGGAAGTTTGTCATTTCACCCTGTGGAGTTATTTTTTTGTGCGTGTTGAATCCTTCCCTTTATACGTATACTCTTCTCCATAATACTTTCCATTTTAGTTTCAAATCTTTTTGTATTATTTTCATAAGGATCTTATAATCATTATTATTTAGTACTATCAGTCTACAGTTTTCCAACTGTCTTTTCTACCTTCCTTCTTCCATATGAATTTAAGTATTACACTAAATAATTTGTTATACATAAAAACTTTCTTTAATCATTCATTGAAAATCTTTAAAAAGTATTTTTTTTCCATTCATTAAATTTTTATATTTTTCACACTCTGTTCCATCTGGTCCTGCAGCAGAAACTATATTTGCTTGTCCTAACACTTCACTTTTTCTAGCTTTTATGAAGAAATATCCTTTCCCAACTCCTTATTCTCTTTTTCTGTTAACGTTTTTACTTCTTGTGTTTTTTTTACTACCTTCTTTTTTCTTTAAAAAAATCTTGTAGATATTGTACTACACTATTCATAATATTGTCCTGAGATCTTTCTATTTCTCTTTTTACATTTTTTTATTTCTCACATTACATTACCATCTTCCTTTACTAATCAGCTTAAGAAACTCAGTATTTCTTTTTTTTCTTGTAAAAATATCTTAACTTATATAAGTCTTGTATTTTTCCTTTATTTCTTTAATATAATTCCTTTTTTGCCAAAGGTCTTTCTATCATTACATTCTAAATCATCCAATGCATCATTGTATATCTTTTTATATGTTTCTTTTCTACGTTTCTCACATCATATTGCCACTGTAATAAAAAAAATATTTTTTTCCTTAAATATCATCAACCATTCCCACCAGTTTTTATAAACATGTTCTAATAGCACTATGATCTTTCCATAACTGTATTACTAATCTCTTTCTTTCTTCATCCCATGCTTTCTTATTTACTCTTTTATTCCTTTGCCTATTCATATATATTCCTTGTTTTCCTTTATCTCTAGTGATATTGCAAGATGATCAGAAAATCCTGCTTCAACTACCTTCCTTTCTCCTGATACTATAGCATAATCCACTTCAGTTCTGTACATACCCCTTTTGTAAGTCCATGAATTTTTGTCTCAAAGTTTTAAATTACCACATATTACAACTTCTAACATTTTATTATATAATTTCCATTCTTTTTAAACTTACCTCTTAAATCAAAATTAAAGTCTCCTGTTATTATAATATTTATAGTTATTACTACATAGTCTAAATTCTGATGAAATAAGCTTTCCCTTTCTTTACAATTAGTATAAGCATATAATTTTATAATTCTATATACGTATTCTTTCCATTTTAAATCTTCTCATTTTTTGCTAGTTGCATCTAATACTGTTCTACAGAATACAGCTATTCCTGAGCATCTCTCATTTTCCAAATTCTGTTCGTAATCATTCTTCATTTATTAAAAATCTTGTGTCTTCTAATATAATTACATCTACATCACATGTATTACACCACTCCAAAATCTCTATTCTTCTTACTATATTCGTAATACTATTCACATTTGGAGATAGCAGTCTAAAATTCTCATTTTCCTTTTATTCATGGTTTCATAACTTTATAGCTAATTACTAGGCTAGCTGCCTTAATGGGTCATACTAAGCCTCGCCACTTTCCATCCCAAAGGTGAGAATCATGCACTGTATCTTGTGTCTGAGAGTCATACTCCTTAACCATTATACCAACTCCAGCCATTAGTTGTATATATTGTTTTTCATCCATTTCCTTTCTTTTTTTTTCTTTTTTGCGTGTCCCTTTAATTTTTCTTTTTATGTATTTACCCTTTTATCAATACAATTATTTTTTCTTTTATTATCTCACAATTTATGTCTTTTGTGTCACTTATTTCAGAGCCTTCTCCTGTGCCCTCTTTGGTATTTTTCACTTCTAATTCTAATTCTATTTCTTCTACTTCAGAAATTTCTTCCATTTGTTCATTTTTACATCTGTTCAAAATTGTACTTGAATTTTCTGTTTAATTTCCTTGTAAAATGCTTTTATCACATACAGATTCTATAGGTTACAGTCTTTCTTTTTTTATATATTCTCCAAGAAAATTTTCCATTGAAAAAACAGTCTCAGAATAAGATCACAAAATGTCTGTTTGTTAATAAGAATAAATGCCCTTACCTCATGTGCTTTTACACCCAAAGGAGTTATCACATTGTCCCACACTTCATACCTGTCAACTTTTTTGTGTTCTTTACTTTGAATCCTTATCACAAACTTTAATTTTTTTATTTTCTTTAGGATTGTCTCTGCATCCTCCTTTCATATTTTCTCTATAATGTCCCCCCAGAAAATATCACCATCATTTTCTGGCTCACTCTGCATCACCATTTCTTTAAGTAAATCATCTTGCAACCATATGACTGGAGGGCTGTAATTATATTTCCATCATTTGCTGATTCATCTCCATCAAGCAGATTTCTTTGAAACATCTCCCCAGAATCCTGCAAGCATTCACCTGTTTTGAAATTGGCTTTCTCCTTCATTTCTCCACAACTCTATTATTTCACTCTCTCGCTCTCTCTCTCTCTCTCTCTCACTCTGTCTGCCTCCCTGTTTCTCCAGACTGCCTCTGCACCTGGAAAGGAAGCAGATAGTGCTCCTGCAAAATGAGTCCCAATCATAAAAAAAAAAAAAAAAATAAAAAAAAAAGGGTATGGGAAGTTCCAAGATGACATGGTCAAATTTTCTGTTGTAGTATAGATTAATCTGGTCAACATAAGAAAAATAAAATACATTTTTTTTCAGTTTTTCTTCTAGTGTTCTTCTGCAGCCCCCCATTCTACATTGTTTTCTTCAGCTATAGCCCACAGCATACTTTTCCTTTCCAATTTTACTGACATGAAGGTTCTGTTGACTTATTTTTCTGTATGTAGCTCTGCTGCAACCATTCAATGATTTAAATTACTTTCAATGAGCCATCTGAACTATTTACTGAAATCAGTGCACCCCCATATCCTGACACTATTTCTGGTCTCCTTTTCATGCAACTCATTCATTCTATTCAGGGACTCCCAACCACCTCTAAAGCCAGTGCCCTCTTCCACTTGTTTTAGTTCATCAGCTAATCACTGAAGCCTTTTCTGCAATGATTTACATCATGGCAAACATTAGTAACAAATAAAATTTTTAACAAACTCAAAATAATTGATTCCCTTAAATGGTCTTCTCTGAAAACTCCATGCATTACATAGGCTACAGTGCTAGAGAGACAATAAAGAAAAAGACAATCAGGAGTTTAATAGGCATGCAGAGAAGAATGTATGAAGTGACACCGGAAATGATGGGACTGTACTCCCAAAGAATTAGAATGTGAGTGGGGTATGAGGGGGTGACACAGTTTAGTCTAATGATGATTAATTATAGCTTTCCAGAATGAGAAGGGAACAAATTGAAAGGGTTTCCACAACAGATCATAGATAATAAGTCAGGAGAGGCATCCCAAATTACTTTGGATAAGTACAGCAAAAATGAACGAGGGGAGAAGTAGCTGCACAGTGCCTGTTACAGTAGTCATATATATGAGGTAAACCATGTACAAACAGATGACTAGGAATAAGAAGCATGTTGATTAATTAAATCCAGTTTAACCAAAAAAAATTAATTTCAGTAAAAAATTATGCCAAAACAGCTTTCACCAAACCTCGAAGATATTTTGTGCAGAGGTAAGACATCCCCTTGCACTCATATTTGTGTTGGCATGCTCTAAAGTCAGAGAACATTGGAGAAAAAGGAAATCTTTTAACTATTGACCAAAGTTGCTTTGACAACATTTTTTTACTAAATTGACTTTCAGTTGAAGTTGAGTCAACTGATCGATCGACTCCCTGGAAATAATGATCAAAACTCCATTCCTGAGGTTTTACTAACATGAAGTGATGGTCATTGGCAAATGTTTCAATTCATATAGGTAGGCATAATATATATATTTTTTCTGTGCTTGGCACGTATGAAAAGTTAGAAGATACAATAAGAACAATGTGTTTTACAGGACTAACCAACTCGGAACCGGTTGGATACCATTTCAGCCCTTCTGAGTAGGCTGTTTCAAGCTTGCACATTTACAGTCACTGTTAACAAAACCAATTCTGCTTGGCATTTCATGTATGGATTTCAGTGACTGGGGCAAATTTGAAAAGACTTGTCAAACGAGATTCCAAACCTATATCCATCACCCAAAATAAGTGCATCTCAGCTGTGCCACCTTCATCTACAGCTATGTCATCTCTGCCATCCTATGAGATCCAATAAAGAAAGCTGGTGCTATGAACACATGGCAGCAAATAGTTTTAAATGTTGAGTTTCCTTTTTTGTTTTGTAACAGAAGTTAAGAAACCTCAGAAAGGATATCTGTATAGTAATGCACATAAAACTGTAACAGATCTGCATCAATCACACTACTGAGTTTGGGAATCGACATCACATGACCAATGCACAAACAGCTGAAGCCAACTAACTGAAAACAGCAGATGATGAAAAAATGAACATCAAGAAGACAGTGTATAAAACAGCACTTTTCCATTAATGGTGTGCTTCAAAATCCAGTAAGTCATGGGGTTCAAACATACATATAAATTATTGCACAGAGGCAATACCTAATACAACCCTCATATGGGATACTATACCTCTACACCCCACTTCTTAGTTATTTTAAATCTGAGGTCACTAAACCTTAGATGCAACAGATTAGTTATTTTTCAATGAAATTTACTAGTCCTCCTTATTCTGAAATTGTGTAACATCAGACTATTGTAGCACAACATGCTGAAACATGCTATTTTTCTGCATTCCATTTGGTATGGTACTGTACTCTACTGTACTGTTTATACGAGAGTGACGTTTTAAACATGATAATTTCTGATCACATTACTTTTTGGTGAATTATGTTTGATACTTTCATACGCTTTGGTGCCTTGTGTGATATAGGGAAATTTTCCCAGCTCAGCTATCTGAAATTTTGTAAATAATTCTATGTAATTTGTGAATATTGATATGATTTATACAGAACTGTTTGTTATGTACTGAGCTAAAATGTAACCATGGCATGTCCTGCTGACTTAGAACAGAAATATATACCTGTGCAAATCTATGTTTTAACAGTAGAAACTATAACATAAAAGGGTTAACTTGTAAAACTTCAAGAAAATAAGTTGAAATTACGTTGCTTTACGATTGTGCTATAAAAGTTAGTTTCAATGCAGCAAGGAGACAGGATGTCTAGAACTAGGGTGCCTTCTGCATTGTTTTGTGAGTGTTTTATTGTTTTATGCCTTCTAGCAACTGCAAACATCTGAAGGTTATGTATTTTTCACAAGGAGATATCAAATGCTGCAATGGGGGGGGGTAAGCTTGGTAACTTAAGTCAGGTGACAAAAAGTGATGTCATCCAAGCTAACACAGCAGTAATATTCATTATTTAAGAACTCTCTCAGAGAAAGACTGTGCATTTTTTATTTTATCTTGGACCTAGCAAGAACATTCACTCATCATCATCATCATCATCATCATCTCCACTTGCCTTGCTATAAGTATGATCTAGAGCATAGTATCTCTTTTAGATATAGACAGGAATATAGTAAAGATTAGTTTTGATGTTTTCTGTTATTTATTTGAAACTGTCATGCGATGTTGTTTTAAAATATTTCCTGTGATTTTTGAACTCTGAAGTTACTGTATTGATTAACTGAGTATTGTCTTGTTCTTTTATTATTTACTATTAAATATATTTAAACCTGTTTTGTGGCTGATATTTGTGAGACATATTTAAGCTTTTAGAGTACTTGCATATGTATTTGGTGACACTGTACAGGCCACTCCTAAATAGCCTTGCAAGTCTTGGTCGGACTGCCATTTGGATAATAGTAACATTACACAGTAGGACTGGACACCCTTTGTAAGGGTCTTATAGTAGCTGATAAGTAGGGGTTGGTGGCAGTGGAAACTACCTTATAGTCTGGGAAGAAGTGGGCATATCTAGTAAACCTGTACCAGCCTTCCTCAGGTGTGTGTGTGTGTGTGTGTGTGTGTGTGTGTGTGTGTGTGTGTGTGTGTGTGTGTGTGTGTGTGTGTGTGTGTGTGTGTGTGTGTGTGTGTGTGTGTGTGTGTGTGTGTGTGTTTGTCTATAAATCAAATCTCAAAGTGTGTGTGTGTGTGTGTGTGTGTGTGTGTGTGTGTGTGCGTGTGTGTCAGCTACCTGGGCAGGGACATGAAGCACTGGTTGGACAGAGAGGGTGCTGGAGATCTTGGCTTGGCCCCTCAGCTGAGATCTTAACCCTATAGCTGTGCCAGTGGGGAGTCTTATTGGGGATCTGGAGAAAGAGGGAGAACCCATCCCCAGACTGACTGTGATCTCAGTGTGCTCTTAAGGGAAATTGCACTTTACTGTGTGTGTGTGTACTTGTCATCCTCTCAGTGTGTATGTCCCCTAGCTGTTACTAGTAGTGAGAATTAAGGCTCCTTGAATACTGGGCCAGTGCAGGAGTGTCACTCCTTGCATTTAACAATTGGTTCATTCAAGAGATATGATTCATCTAAATAGTGTGATTCTGTGTTTTGCTTTCACAGTTTATAACTAAGAAATAACACCAAAATGACAAGACATATCAGAAGATACTAGTATGCCTTAAGTGCATTGTGAAACACCAGATAAACATGAATGCTTTAGCACCCAAGAGGTTGTGATATTCTGTGACTCAGGGCACCCTGAAGTATATTATTCCAGTTATAAATTGAATCCACAGTATAAAAATAAAAAAGGATGCAAGCATTTTTCATCTGTGTTAATTTCACATAATTTCATCTTAACTAATAACCAGTCAGTGGGCCTAATATTCCTATAGTCACGTTTATTAATAAATAATCATGACTGACAAGCATACATTCTACACTTTTTATTTATGTAATTTTATTTTTACTTGATTTTGCTAACTGGTTGGTGGAATGATCTGAAGAATCTTTAATTTATGACTTGGGTTTATAGGCAGCCACCCAATTAATTAAAGTTTGGATAAACTTAGAGATACAATACAGAGATATGGTATATGCTGAAATATTTATACACATTGTGTAAATGGCTTTGTTTACAGTTTCTTCAACATCACTCCTTTGGAATTAATATAATGTGAACAATGCACACTAAACTACAGTGAAAACATGATAAAATGCTGCATGAATAGTGTCACTTTATTAGAAGCTGAGTAAATTAAAAATGGGAGAAAAAGGAACTTGAGTTATTGTAACAGATGCAAAAATAAGAAACACATCAACTAGGTGTAGGATGAAATAAAATTTAGACTGCATTTTCCATTCTCTAAAAAACAGGAATATTGATAGATTTATTTTAGGTACTCCAATGGTTTGCTTCTGAAACTAATGTAATGTTTGTTAATTCTTAAATCTTGAACCAAAAAGTCAAAGGCTCACATAGTGTCAAAAGGCAGAAACACATAACATCCTCAGTCTATATTAAAAATGAGAAACTCGTTGTGACTTCAAACATTTTAATCACCATGAACACTATAAATAACACAATTCATAAAAAAATGGTTAAGCTCTTTAATCCCTGCAGTTGGGACTTCATCATATCCAACTACCAAATAAAACTAGGTTTAAATAAGTCCATCAATTAATCATGTGATTAAAAAAATCATATGATAGAAACATTCCATTAATAAATACACATCAAAGCAGTACTTAAAAATGGAGTACTTAAATAAATATATAACATATTAATTATAAAAAAAATGCAGAAAGTTGATAAAACTTTCAAAACATCCAATAAGTGTACACAAAATATGGTCAAGTGTAGAGTTTGTGTGTACTGAATGAAACCACTCCCAGCAAATAAATAAATGTACTTTATAATTTAGCAGCTCTGAGTTTTAGAAGAGGAAGAATGGACACCTGTTCATTCAAACCAAGGAAAACTGAAGCATTTCATCTCAGTTGCCATAATAATTCCTTGTACTCAATCTTGTTTTCCCAAGAACCCCCTGGTCATTATACACAACAACCTCCAATAATCCAAACATAAATGTAGAGATGGTTGGGCATCTCTGTGTATGTTTATAGAGGGGAGTTATTTGAGTTGCACTTGAAGACAGCGTAATTATGTTCAGAAACTCTTTTACAAAACTGTCTATAACCCCCTTTGAGGCACAGTTACCATCTGCAATGGAGTGCTGGAGTAGGGAAAGTTAACTAGGGTGATACATTCTTGTTCTAAAATATAAGTAGACTGACTACAAGCACCGCATCTATGGGTACCCTTAACTGCCCTAACCATATCAGTGTTTGATTTGTGCTCAAATACATTTTTAGATTTTTCCCCATTTTGTAGACAAAATTTGCAGCTTCCCCCAAAACTTTAAAAACATTATTACCCACCTTCAGGATGTTCCCGTTCCTAGATACAATGTCATTAACAGCTTTAGACTGGGAATTAAATGAGACTACCAAAGAATTTGAAAATCTACCTTTACCCATTTGTCCAGTGTGGGGTATTGAAGATAAAAGATTGCCTGAGTCAGTAACTACCAGTGGGTTATAGATAATACCACAACCTTGGGAAACTTCTTCCCATATTTTATTTAACAAATCTAAAGGGTAACTCCTTCTCAAGAGGGTCTACTTCAGAAGACTAAAAAACCAAAAGACAGAATCCCAAAAGACTGAAAATTCAAAATACTTAATGATGGAATTTACCCCTTCTCCACTGTTGTGCGATGTTGGAGTCGGTATATATAGTTAGCAGGGGGTGTGGGAGGCGCAGCCTCTCCCCTCCCCACATGAGGGGTGCAGGGCGGCTTACCCCCACATTAAAAATGTGTTCAGTATTTTGAATTTTCAGTCTTTTGGGATTCGGTCTTTTGGTTTGTTAGCCTTCTGAAGTAGACCACTCCAAAAACATTTTTACAACCTTGTCTACTTCAGTACAAAATGTATAGTAATCAGAGCTCATCCTAACAAATCTCGCTAGGTATCCTATAAAAATTTTTTTGCTTACAGGACCAAGGATGACAAGTATTAAAATGCAAATAACTATTGTAGAAAGTGACCTTCCAATAAACTGTCGATCGAAACTGCCCATTAATTTTATCCTTAAAAATTGTAAAATCCAAATAGTCCACAAAATCTACATCTCTACATACTTGTAATACTGAGTGCAAGTTCTAATCCAACTGAGGATTCTTCATTGCTTTCACATGGTCTGTGAACTACAGCAATGACCTGCACATTAATATTAACTTTCATACTTCTGGGCTGCTACAGAGCGGGTGTAACTCAACAACATGCAAAAAAATAAGGGCAGCAGTGCTACAGGTTGTAGAAGGAAAGAAGCAAATACATGTCTGGAGGTAGGCTTGAACCCTTATCTACACCACCTGCCATCACATATGAATCATATTAAATAGGGAGTGGTAGAGGGTGCTACAGAGTGGGACTCTCACTGCTAAGATGTACACTAAATTGGAGGATATGTATTCCAGTCCAGAACTCTACAACCACAATCTGATGAAAGACAAGTAAAACATTTATTGATGTGGAAACTTCTGGTTTGATTTCTGCTCTGCTGTGCTAATTTGCACTGAACAGATGAAGCACAAACCTGTTACCACTTAGGTGCCTTGTGGGATGTTTTTTGGGGTGTGACTTTTATGACAAGCCAAATTATACCACATGCAGTCTTGCACACTGTAGCCTACATTATTTTATGCGGTTACGTTAATCTTTATGAATCCCATTGTTGCTATCAAGCATAGAAATACAAGAATGTCTCCCAAATACTGAAGATTCTCAGATGTATAAACCTGTGATCAGAAGATCAATTACAAACAAATATCCAAAACTGGTGCACCCCCCCAAGAACTCCATCTTGGGGGCCTCACCTATACCATTTATCAAAGATACACACATTTTTTGTACAGTAAATCAAATGTTTGCATTTATCTTTCCTTCAGCAAATTCAAATGAAATTTTAGAAACACAGTACACAATTTAGTAAAATTTGAGCACTTGAGTTTTGGCAGAAGAAATGATATATGACGTTATAACATCATCCTTTCTGCTGATGATTAATCATGGTATCTAATGACAGAAATGAAGTGAAATGTCTTCAAAGAGTACAAGTCTGTTTTGAGACTAAATTAACATTTGCTATTAAAGGATAACCTTAAAACTGATTTTACTAAAATCAAACTAATATGGTTTTTTCATGTCATCTACTCCTTCAACTTATATGTTCTTACTCAGCTTATAGTAACAGTGACCATCGACAAGCTCAACCACCTGTTCATTCAATTTATGCCCAAAATCATGTTTTATTTGCCTGGATGTATGAATTAATTTGTTTTTGGATGGTTTTCTTCCTGTTCATTTACATGCAAACAATGTTTCATAAAGTATTAAGCAAGCCTACTTTTTTAAATAAGGCCAGGCTGTCTTTTATTTCCCAAGCAGTAGTTTTAAAGTTCATACTAAATGTACCTCTGATTTTGTGTCACATTAATTTGGGTCTACTTTAATTAAATGAAAGCAGAATCCATCGAATACGAATCTGTCGACACATAAACAGTGAAACGCGGAAACGGTGAACACACTAAATAGCGAAATCAGAAATGTTGAATTGTAATAGTTGTCCCGTCTGTGGTATAGCTCCATAAGGTAAGTGTGCGATAGTTACAGACCTTAGGCTTAGGGTGCGGGTTAAGGTAAGTGCATAGCTAGGTAATGTATGTAAGGTTTAGTGTAGGGTTTTAAGTGTATGTGTGTGGAATATTTACTTTGTGTGGGTATAGTTCTGTAGGGTAAGTGTGCGGTAGTTACGGACCTTAGGGTTAGGGAGGGGTTAAGGGTAGTGCATAGATAGTTGTGTATGTGGGGTTTAGTGTAGGGTTACAAATGGGGTTTTGGTGCTTTAATTTAGGGTTAGTAGTAGGGTTTTGGTTAGTGTATGTATGTGTTTTTTTGTTGTGTTTGCGTAGGTAGTATGTTACAGGTGGTGGGGTTGGCCAACTATTGCAGTTTCGATGTTTAAATTTTGTGGTTTTGCGTGTTCAAAGTTATCGCTTTTTGCTGTTTATGTGTCGACATATTCATATTCGATGGATCCCGCTTTCGTTTAATTAAAGTAGACCCCATTAATTCATAGTTATTACTGGATGAATCTTATTTTGGATAGGCTGAAATGTGAGTTAAGTCTTTTATTTCTCCACAAGACTGGACCGATACTTCCTCTGCCTTCACTCAGTTGTCCCATTGTTCCTGGTATAGGCAAGAACCTTATGGCCTGTTCATTCCTATCCAAGTAGCCTTATCAGCTCATTCATTTTCCAGTAGTCTGGTGGTAGAGAGTAGGCCTCACAGTAAGACGCTGTCCAGTTCGATTCTCAGCTAGAGCGTCTTCCGCGTGGAGACATGCATGAATGAGCGTACCTTCATTGAAGGTTGTGCGTCAGGCCTGACAAGCCGGTACATAAACATCAACTGCCAATCATTAGCGGACCGAAGTTCTGCTGTGGCGACCCCTAACCGGGAAAAGCCAAAAGACACAAATTTAAAAGGCCAGAAGAACTAAATATTTTTTCTTCATCTATACAATGCTTGCAACTTTAGTAAGCTCTGAATGGGTAAATAATCATTCAGACCTGGTGGAATAGTTGCGTTCAAATAAATTTGCCACCATAATTCTTTAGATTTAAGAATTAAAGACCAAGGGCTTCCTCTAGGGCACTTATTAACTTTCTCAAGGACCAAAAATTAAAGTTATGTCCAGAATTTTTAATCACGTCTGTATAATAAATTTGTTGACCTTTGTAAGAAAATATCCTGATTATGCAAATAAATTCTTTGTCTCAATTTGCGCTTTGTTTTTCCTGTATAAAAAGCAGTACACTCCTGACAAGGAGCACATTAAACAATAACATTTGTTTGGCAGTTGTAATTACCAGAAATTTGTATTACTTTACCATTAATGGTAACTTGATTTTCATTTAAAATAAAAGTGCATTGAGAACATGAGCCACAGCTTGACATCCTACCCACAGGATAAAAATTATTATTTGACATGTTATCAAAAATGTTTTTAAAACTCCGTCCTTTTTTTGGGCATATTCCCAGTTGGTCATATACTTCTCTATCAAATTTTAATATATTCCAATTCTTGAACAATATTCCTTTAATTTCCATACTATCACTTGAATGCATTGTTATGAAATGAATCCAATTTGTTTCTTTATTTTTGTGTTTATTTTCATTATTTTTACTAAAAGGAGGCTCTAGATTCCATTCAGTAGTGTAATGCTCAAATAGTGCTTGAGATAAAACTTTTTCTTAAAGTTCTAGTTTGGTTAAAATAGAGACAAAGTGACCAGTTTCCATTTTTGTAATAACTTCTCTCTCAACAGATTCATGAGAGAGATATATAGGATAGCCACGATTAACAAACATTTCCTTAAGATGGGCACATTCATGTAACAAATCTTCAAATAGTGTCACCATTCTTGTTAACTTATTGTCCCTTAAGTACCACCCAATTTTGATGGTGTGGTTGACTATTACTATAGTGAAGAAATTCATTTGAATATAAGTTCATAGGTTCATAGATTGGTACTAGGCTATTGGCCCTAGGGCCTATACAAGCCTAGCCATAACAATTCCCTGGCTATTTCTTCCCAAAATATTTACTTCCCTAGACCCCTGTCTAGCAGGGTGACTGATATGATCCCCAGGGTGAATTTCCTATCTCTCATCCAATTGTCAAGGTTCCTTTTGAAGATGGCTAAAGAGGTGCGCTGCTTGACATATATGAGCAGTCTATTCCAGAGTCTGGGCAGTCTCTGTGTCAGGAACCTATCCCTCCAGCATGTTTTATTCATTATGATGACAAGGTTTAGGTCCCTGCAGTGTGTGGCTCTGAGGGATTGGGATTTCTTTAAGTGTAGCATGTCCAAATTGGCTTTCTATAGTTGCCACCATAATCTTATTCCCAAAGTCCTTGGCCAAGTGAATGTCCAGATATGAAATAGAATTGTTGTCAAAAGTAGAAGTAAATTTCAAGAAGGATGTAGTATTATGAATATAATCCATAAACAAATAGATTTCATCCACTGGACCAGATCAAACAATAAACAAATCATCCAAATAATGAATATATAACTTGATATATTGGTAAAAATCACTACCATGAAGATATTTTGACTCCCAGTTAGCCATGACTATATTCACATAAACAGGGCCACATGCTGACTATGGCAACTCCAAATTGTCATTTAAAATATAATCCATCAAAATAAAGAAAACTGTTGGGTAAAATGATTTCCATTAACATGCCCAATGTGTTTATTTTGTCCTATGGATAATGAAGGTAAAATGCCAAATAATCAACAAACAAATCCAAACCAATAGATTGAAGAATGCAACTATATAAATCCTTGATGTCCTCCATTATAAATATCACTTCCAGATAATCTTTAATTTTATTAATCTTTGCTAAAAACACCAAAGAATCCTTGCATAGCCCTGGTATTTTTGCAACCAAATTTTTGGGTTGACCATCAATATATTTAGCAATAGGGCATGTTTTTGAATTCATTGTGTCTGCTGTGAGATGTGATGGTGGATTCTCCAAAGATTTATGTAACTTCGGGTCTCCAAATATTGTTGGAGTTCTGGGATATTTTACTTGTAAAAATCTAAATTCAGCCAAGGTTAGTTGACCTTGCTTAAGCATATCCTCTAATTGTAGATCTATCCTCTTATATGATATATGCATTTCATTAATCAAAGATTCCAAATAGATATCACTATAGAGGATACTTAACATCCATCACTCATAATCTGATTTATCCATGATCACCATTCCCCCTCCTTTATCCGGGCACATGACTCTTAAATGCCCATTTGATTTCAATTCTTCAATAAGTATTTCCTGTTCAAAAGTTAAGTTTTTGTCAATAGGTGGGGGTTTAGTACACAATAACTGTCTTATGTCAGCTTCACAACTGCATTCAAACATTTGTAATACAAGATGGATATTTGGATTAAATGTACTATATATTTTTAATTCATCCTGAAAATTATAACTTGCAGCTTGATCTTTTACCATGTTGCAGCTGTTAAAAAACAAATTTAAATTCAATTTCTGGACATACAACTTAAGTTTTGTTATTATGTATATTACTTGTGCTCTTTTTGTAGGGACAAATATCCCTTTACAAAAAATATTTGCACAGTCAGTTGTAATATGAAGGCTGCTATAGTTATGCACTGAAAAGCCCTCACTCATATTTCTTACAACAACTCTGGACTGAGATATATGAACTAACCATATTATCCACTATTTTTTCCTTGAATTGTTGCCACTCTTCCTCTGATGTGACTGATATGTTCTCTGAGGATATGGCACATACCTGTTGTTGTTTTGACTGTGGTCCAAAGTTGTTCTGATCTCCGTAATTCCCCTGTTCTAAAGGGCGTTCTCCACCATGACTATAATTATTTTTGGAATTTGTATGGTTATCTAAAGTGTTATGCAAGCCATTACTTTGTACCTCCTCCTGCTGTTGGCTTTTAGGGGGTATATTAAAATTTGATACAGAAGTATATGACCAACTGGGAATATGCCCAGAAATTGCATATAAAAAAGGACAACTTTTTAAAAGATTTTTGATAACATGTCAAATAATAATTTTCATCCTATGGGTAGGATGTCAAGATGTGGATCATATTCTCAATACGCTTTAGTTACCATTAATGGTAAAGTAATACAAATTTTTGGTTATTAGAACTGCCAAATGAATGGTATTGTTTATTGCACTCTTTGTCTGGAGTGTACTGCTTTTTATATAGGAAAAATGGAGGGCAAATTGAGACAAAGAATTTATGAGCACAATCAGGATATTTTCTTACAAAGGTCAACTAATACATTATACAGACATGTGACTAAAAATTCTGGACATAACTTTAAATTTTTGGTCCTTGAGAAAGTAAGTGCCCTAGAGGAGGCCCTTGGTCTTTAATTGTTGAATATAAAGAATTATGGTGGCAAATTTATTTGAAAGCAACTATTCCACCGGGTCTGAATTATTACTTATCCATTCAGAGCTTACTGAAGTTGCAAGCATTGAATAGATGAAGCACGTGTATTTAGTTGTTCTGGCCTTTTAAAAAATCTAAATAATTTAACATTTTGACTTTAAAGTATCAATGAAACTGGATAAGCTGATTCATTACATCAGGGATAAAAGCAAATTAGGAAATGCCAATGGTTATCAAATGAAGTCTCAAGTTACAAGCAATAACAGAGGAGACAAAAGCACTTATCTCTGGATTTTAACTAGCTGCAATTTTAGTAATAAATTTCAGATTTTAACTGCCTTCAAGCTTTTTTTTGTTTTTTCAGTAGTTTCATTTGGTTGTTTTGTGTTTTTATCCATTGACATAGTTAAGGTTTTATTCCTTTGTACCACCATAACTGGCTATAATTAATTCTTTCAATATTTAAGAAATTATGTATCTACTAATATTTAAGTCAATAAGTCACTTATTATCAATAAAAGTTAGTTGTTTGCTTACTATTCAAGTTTTTTTTCATAATAACTCAAATGGTTCCTCTTGGCATTTTATAAAAGCATACACTTAGCAGTTCACTATTTATGAGGCTTGTGCATTTTCAAAATAACAGGGATATGAATGTCCTAAGATGGCTTTTGTTATATTCAAGGAAAAAAATAAAACACAGCTAATTAGAGAAAACTAACTGCAATTGTTTTGAAGACATTATGGTAGTATATATATTATTTCATTTTTACATATAAAAGTGGATCTTTATTTATTTATTTACATATTCATTTATTATAGGTATTCTTGTTTCCCTGAAAAAAGAAAATTATACTTAGAGTTTCCAAGAATACAAAAGAAATAAAAGAGAATGAAATGGATGGTGGCATTTGTGAAAACTACATTGGAATGTAGAAAAATTCTAACTGAATAGGCACTGTGCTCTACTGAAACAGAAAAGAATAAAGATAGATTTTGAAACTTATAAAAAGAGCAAGATATGAGCCCAAGAGCTACAAGAAGTGGAATTATATATTTGCTTATAGTTTTGAACTCAGTGGTGGCTGAATTAGATGCAGGATGGTACTGAATGATGAGCATATAGGTAACTGACATCCTGTTTAAATAGTATTTTTTGCATGCCTGTATTGGGGACATAGGACCATAGTTTAGGATGAACAATAGTAGAGTCTAATTGAAAACATTTCTTGTCTTCTGCATTTGCATGTCTATATAAGCATCTCAGACCTGTTAAAAGATCAAACCTGGTGTCGATGTCAAGGAAATTAGTTCAGCTAAGCATTGCAAATAAAATGCAGTCTTGTTCTATTCTATCTCTTTTTTAATATAATACCCACTCATACAATATAGATTCCATTAAAGTAAATACATATCCCTGTCTGCTTTATTTTCAGAAGACCATACTTATTTACTTTCCTAATTTGTCTTTTTATAATCTCTGATAACTTTTGTGCACCATGTCATTTCTCTCCTCTGAGCCGTATGTGTTCTTTTGAATATTTTTTTTCCATATAAAGTAACAGTTTCTTGCTTTCTATAGGTGGTACATTGTCCATGCCACATCACTGTCCTTTGGCTTTTGCAGCAAGTTTCCACGTTGCCTGCTTATACTAAGATCATTTTTGCTATGGATAACACAAGTTCTTCTTCATCTTTTTAGCTGCCTCTGCTTTCCTTCCCACTGTGTACTTATTTCCAGGATCGTTGCTGTCCAGATGCATTGTTTTGCATTTTCATTATGCTGAATTTAAACTGTCATGTTATTTTTAACTAAGGTAACACAATAATACAGTGACTAGTATTCTTGTATTACAACAATAGGTTCTCTGGTTCAAATCTTGGCATGGATGCCTTCTGCATGGACTATCTGTGCCCATGTAGGTTTTCTCTGCATGTTTCAGTTTTCTGCCAAAGTCATACAGTATGTTGACTGACTATCTTCTAAACTGCCCTAGGTGTGTATGTAAGGTATGCTTGAGTGTGTGTGCTCTGTAATAGACCAGCAACCTGTCCAGAACAAGCTGATTTAAACTTCTAACTGTCACTGGTTTTGTCACACTTTTGTCAACAAAACAAATGGCTGACTGGGGCTCCTTCCCTGGAGATGGAGCTCTTCCGGAGTTAGTGTATATATATATATATATATATATATATATATATATATATATATATATATATATGGAGTCTACCTCAACTTATTGAAATTACGTTTCAAAAAACATAATCAGTAGAACTCCTTTTCTTGGAAGTGCATTTTTTCAAAAATGAACTTTCGCAAAAAGCAACTAAGCGAACAGCAATGCAGGCTGTTGCTTACATCGTGGCTCAACGGGGATAAGGAAATATTCCCTTTTCTCCACTGTACTGTGATTTTGGAGTGAGAATATAAAAGTAGTGGGGGTGTGGGGGGCGCAGCCTCATTAAGCCCAGGAAATGTTGTTGCGTCCTTAAAATAATACAAATCTATATCATTGTTTTAAATTTTTAGTTGTTGATCAGGTTTTCAAAGATGATAGAGGTTTTGTTACTGATGAACATTTGTTCAAACGAAAGTTAGAATGGCAATTCAAATTAGATGCAGCAACATTACCTGGGCTTAATGAGACTGTTTCAATTACTTCAGTTCTCAAGCTAATGTTTTTAAGTGGATAATTGTTGTCATTTTGTTTGCTGCCATTCAGTGGTGCTTTTTCAGCAAATGACTGTTTTATTTTTATTTAAATAATTTCTTGTCTTTGTTAAAGTCAGTTCTGATGAAGTCCCTATAAAAAAATAGGATGAAAGTGCTTAACTGTTAGGTTTGAATAAAGTATTTCTTCTACCAGTCTCTATAAGTCTCCACATCATTTTACTGCAGCAGGATTGTTTTTCTTGGGTTTGTTCAGTCTTCCTGTGGTCTTCCTGGTTTGTGTTTTGTCACATTTTAAACAGTACCTTAGCCTAAACACTAGATGAATTCTCTAACATTACATTATCCAATTCATCTATAACTTTCTGTTTGTTATCATCTAGCATCTGTAAATTGTAGCCCCTTTCACAAAATTCAGACTATATTTCATGAATCCATTTAGAACACTCTTCTGTATCAGTGTTCAGTCTACTTGCTCTTAAAAATTGCCTTTATAAATATGGGAGGGATGCATGCTCTTACTATGTAAGTGTGTTGATATTTTTACTTCCTTGTTATAAATCTTAGTTCCTATTCTATCCTTTTGAATACAAACGTTAATATCCAAAAAATTAAGTTTCGAAAAGTGGTACTAGAATTCAAATACCTGCAAAATTGTTCCAATGTTTTAAACTACCATGCCAAATGAAAAAAGCCATCAATAAAATGTTTATAGAACTTAATATAATTATAATATGCTCTTGTATCGTCAAAAATATATTCTTCCTCCCATACAGACAATGCTATATTAACGTATGTATTTGCAGTGGCCGTGCCCATTGCAACTCCCCTTACATGATGATAGTACTTTTCATTAAAAAACACATTATTGCATAAGACTAAATCTAAAAGTGAACATATAGTTTCAACCACACAACTAAACGTATTATTAAATCTATATAAATGTCGCCTAACAGCTTCTGTCCCGTATTCATTCAGGATGATGGTAAATATGGAGTTTAAATCTAATGTCACAAAAATAAATTTGTCAAAATTAACCTAAACTAATCCTTGCAATAAATTGACTGGATTTAATAACTTTTCTCCTTTTTTCCTTAATGTGTTATAAGCAGAAGGGTAGCCACTTCTGTATAGCCCTCATCTATTTAATGTTTTATTAGTTATTCTTCTGCCTTTATTGGCTACCTTATTTTTGTCTATAAAAGGAATTATCTGCCTTCTTGACTGAAGTGGATACCTTTCCCTCTGTTTGTGGCTTTGCTTTTCTAACTGCATTTCCTATTTAGTACTATGTATGGGGTAATCCATAATTACCACAGATCGTCTCTATGAAAGTGAATGACACTCCCAAAAAAAAAAAAAAAAAAAAAAAGATGTAATAGCAGAGTTTTCTTTGAAGACCATCAGTTATTTTTTAAGAAGCCAGACAGGCATTTGATCCCACTGGATTCAAATCCAAAGTAACTTTTAATACTTGGAGAATCACCTCTGTATTTCAGCATAGAACAGGGAAGCAAAAATTCCACCAATGGATAACAATATATATTATCAGTCTTACATATTATTCATTTAGGCTTTCTGTCTAGATATAAGTCAGAGTTAAGACCTCCTTGTGTCTGAAATATCCAGTCAATCAAAATGTTGCAAGTCAATCAAAATGTTGCAAGTCAATCCATTGCAATGAGTTGATTTTTCAGCAGCAATATAAGGCTGTCATTTGAATAGCAAATGTATGTGACTACTTGACTTTGAGGAAAGTGGCAAATTGTATCCAGCTACAACATTTGTGCTGTTCACTCACTGAATATAGCTATATCCAGAAATCAGGATGTCTGTCAGGAAAATCAGTTTTGGTGAGAGTACTTGTCGGGTATTTTGAATGATTCTGAGAGCTAACATATTTCTAAAGTGGACTTCCCAAAATGCTTAGTGTTCCACTTAGATTTTCTATTTGCATTTAAATTATTTTATCAGAGTAGTCTTTTGTTTGTTTCAGCTGGCTACCTGGATGATGTGAAATGTGACCCTTAGCTAATCATGTTGCATTTGGAAGTATACAATACATACATCTGAATGTTCTTCTTTTATAAAAGGTGAACAGTAGTTCTGTCTTCCAGTTAAACTTTATGTTATCCGAAGCAAAATTACATGTGCTTTTTATTTGTTTTCAACATAAATATTATTGCAGATATGAATAAAATGTGGATTCAGAAAAATGTTAAAGTACAGGTTGCAGTAAACAGTGTGCAAATATTGTACATTCTTCTTCCTGTCCTAGTTTCTTCAGTATGAATAGTTTCACCAAACATAAGTGTTGCAAAAACAATATTGCAAATAAAATTAACATGTGCAGCAAGGTTCTACACCTATCTGTTTTATTTAATGTGTTATTTACTGTTTCTTTAAAACTATTGCTAGCATGATAATTAACTCTGACAGATAAACAATATACATTTACTTACTGAAATGGGTGAGGCAGCAGGTGGAGCAAATAGGGGTGGGCTTCAGCCATGCCTTTTCCAAAGGTGGCAACTCTAAATATCACTATTTAGCTTGAAAACCTACACTTGACTATATCAATAAGGGTTATTTATGAGCCTGCTGGTTTAAGCAACATCAGACTTCCCTCACATTAATTGATTGTCTTCCTCTTTCCGTGCTTATTTGAATTTCCTAAATGGTAGGTGTTTTTCACTTATACCTGAAGTCAAGTCATCCATTTAATGACTATGAGTGCTTTTTCCTTCTTTTTGGTTTACATATTTGTTTTACACAAAGGACTTTACTCATTTTCTTCATATTTTTTTCATATTGCTGTTTTGCTCAATTGGTAAGACTTTTCTGACACACTACATCATTTTGTCAAAGTATGTTTTTGTGTATTCTAGAAAAATTATTGTCTGAAATCCAGCCCACATGTAGGGCATCAAAAGTGACCCTGGTGTTTAATATGATCTCAGCAAGAATTCTCCAGCGAAATACTGGTGTATTAGAGATACTCATCAAAAGAGAATGTCTGCTTCAGAGCAGTGGTTCTCTTGCAACTGGGGACACATGCCAAAGAAGAATTAAACTCATAGCATGTATGAAATACTCAGCCTATGCCTGAATAAATAAAATGTTAGATAGATAGATAGATAGATAGATAGATAGATAGATAGACAGATAGATAGTCAGACAGACAGACAGATAGATAGACAGACAGACAGACAGATAGATAGACAGACAGACAGACAGAGAGATAGAGAGATAGATAGATAGATAGATAGATAGATAGATAGATAGATAGATAGATAGATAGATAGATAGATAGATAGATAGATAGACAGATAGATAGATAGATAAGCAAACAAATGAAATATTCTGAACCGGTTCTGTAAGAAAACAAAGTGTCTATGAAAGACTTTCATTATGTATTTACCTTAATGACTCAAGAATGTTAGGCCTCAATAAGTGTCCTAAGATACTATTGTCTTTTCTTTTCTTTTTTCTTCTTTTCCTTTCATTGTACACTAAATGCAAAAGAAAATTGATGAGAACAAACCTAGCAATTGCTTTCTAGTAATGGCACCTGAAGATAATCACATAGTCTGAAAAGACAATATTTTGTCATCAGTTTGTGATTATTGGATTGTGCACATATCCAGGTGTTGTACACTTGATAGGTGACTTTAATATTAGTCCCTTTTTATTTTTATCTTTGATTCTGGAACATTCCTTTCCTGGCCAACTAACAGCCACAACCATCATATATCTTGTCTTCTGTTAATGCCACCACAACCGTCAGTTCATATTCCCATTACCACTTTAGCCATTTCTACTGAACCATATTGCATAATGATTTTTTTTTTATTCCAAAGTGTACCATGGGGTACAAGCTTTTTGCTCCACTGAATGTAGCTCTTTCCACCATAGTGCTTACATTTTGTAATGTGTTTGGAGGGTGAATGTTGAAAGTGAAGTCTGCAGTGAAACAGCAGTTGGAGGAAATTGGTGTGGCTGGACAGTAGCAATCCTCCACACATTTTTGTCCATGTCTCCCTCAGCTTGGAAAGAGGTACTAAACACCACAAACATTTTATGCCATCCTACTCAGTGGTGCCATCTGAATAATGCTACTAGTCTGTATTAGGAGCAGAGTCATATCATGGTCAATGGGACCCTAGGCTGGGCAATGCATCAGGGTCCCCCCTCCCGTCTGGAACCATACTTGGCTGTCTCTCCAAGATTAGAATAAGTACTGTCAGATCCTGTCGCTGTACATACTATTTTCGTCTTTATGTTTGCAGTGCTTACAGAGATTTGATTTAAAACCTTTATTTCAAATTGTACAGCAAAAACACTGATGGCTTTTTGTTAAAAAAAGTGAAATAAAATAGACTCACATTGTAAACAGGCTTAGCATGAACAACAGTAACCTCTTTCCTTGAAAATCACATTCTTTGAAAATGCATCTAGTCAGTGGGAGATTATGTGTACATTTATATACACAGACATCCTCCAGACCCAGCAATTACAGCTATATTGTTGACTAAATCCTTCTTAGTTGCAGGCGCAAAAGAAATTAACAATAATAATAATAACAACGACCAAAATCTCCTATTTTACACACAGTAGCCAAAGTATTCCAGTTTAATTATGTTTCTCTCTCTCTCTCTCTCTCTGTCTTACACACACACACACGCACACACACACACACACACACACACACACACACACACACACACACACACACACACACACACACACACACACACACTAGTTCTGCAAAGTCATATTATTGACTGTTTAAAATCACCAGATAATAAGAGCATAAGGCACTTTCATCCACAGCAAGCCCCTACCCCTATCAGTAGTTATAACCACTTTGTTGACTGTGTACACCCATTACTGTTAGGAAGAAATAAATTACATGTACTTGACTGGTAGCTTTGGATGAACTACATGAAACTCTATAAAGGTCACTAGCATCATATCATAAGATCCAGCCACGTGCAGCATATTTTAGATAGAAGAGCATACAAACTATCTACCACCAGTCTCTACAGAAGTAAAAGTAATCTGAATAATTCCATATTAAAAGGAGGTGTTACTAATGCAGAGGTTGCCACTGACAAACAGCTTTGGATTTAAGTGCTTCATCTACAAATGCAGTACCTGCTTCCCTTGAAGAATAAATTATCTGTGTTTCATTAAAGATATTGTGTTGGTGATACTCCCATAACATTTCTTGAAGAAGATCAGCTTTGCAATAGGGAATTTCTGGCAAATAATGACAATAGGTTTATAGTTACTAGGCATGAAGTATTGGAGATCATTAAGGAGCCTAGCATAAATTCTCAATTGCTTCAAAGCATTATCTGGTTAAGTGACTTGTTCAGTGTCATATGGGAGGTAAATGAAGGTGGAAAGATTCAAACTCTCCACCCTTATCACAGAAAGCAGCACATTAACAAATCAGAGCTTTTGTTGTCTCTGCTATCTGCCAGGCTAATGTTTTTTTACTAAATGCAAAATTCCATTACAAACCGATCTTAGGAGAGAAAACTGTACCACAACAACACGCAGCAATGACTACATAAGGGGTGATGATCAGATGGTTCAGATCATCACTCTAAATAATTAAGTCTGTATGACCTGAAATAATGAAAAACCCTTTGCATTTACTGGAGGATTTATAGCGGGTACTGCAAAAATATATTACTAAAATGCAGTATGTTTAGACTATATTACACAGTCCAGGCCTATTAATAAACTCGTTCATTATTTAGTGCAATGACCAAAGCAAAATAATTACAAACAATAAAAATGCTGTAACAGTAGCTTTTGTTTAACAACCCACAAGTCATACACAAATCAGAAATATTACTACATGTAGTATACTGTTTTATTTATTTATTGATTGTTTGGTGAGGGGTTACTTGCTTGCAGGACACCTAAATCTAATTTTTGACTTACCCGTGTCTTCTCTGTCAGAGTACTCTAAACCACTTAAATGATAGCAGCATAACAAGTTTTGCTAGTGCATCAACATGTATTATGTGTACCAGATGGCAGCTAGATTAATGCTCTTATCCCTGTACTGACAAGTCTCATAAATAAGTGGGGCATTACACACACACACACACACACACACACACACACACACACACACACACACACACACACACACACTCTTTCTTGTGGTGGTAAGTATATAACTCTGAACAGCTGCAATTACTAAATTCTGTGCTGTAGCACACATGGTACCTGATACCAAAAGCTGCATAGACTTACTTCTGGTAGTGAGCATGTAACATCAATTAGCTGCCATTACTTTTGCTGCACTCTTATTCTGTTTTGTAACTCCAATCACCTGCTCTTACATTGAATGCTCATGCCATCGCTGCTCGCATTTGCTTTTACTTCATTGTCTGAAAGCAGGAAGCAGCAGGATGTGGGACAAATGGGCAAATCAGGACATTTCTTATTTTTGTCAGTTCTTAAAGTTACAGTATGCATTTGCAGGAAAGCTTTTTTTAATTGTTAAAGCTACAGTGTGTGGTTGCTAAGCAAAGTAGGAAAACATTTTTTTTTATTTAATGTTGTGGCCAGGCCCCCCTACAAGCATGGGGCCCTTGGCAGCTACGTATATCGCCTAGTGCTGGATCCAGCACTGATTAAGAAATCCTTTTGTTCCCCCTTCTTGCCCAGAGGTCTTGTGAGCCTTCTATACATGCAGAATCCACCCCCCCATCGTAAATGAGGCATCTAAGACTATGTCTCACTCTAGCTTGAAAGCATCAAAAGCACATGGCATGCCTCGTGCTGTGTAGTTGTCAGCTGCTTATCACTTTGTAACTTAGCTATCTAGGTGTTTACATGTCTAAGTACAGTAGTATCCACACATGTGTGCATGTGCACACAGATACATATATACACACACACACGTACACACACACACACACACACACACACACACACACACACACACACACACACACACACACACACACACACACACACACACATACACATACACACATGCACACGCACACACACACACACACACACACACACACACACACACACACACACATACACACGCACACACACACATGCACACACACACACACACACACACACACAAACGTTGCCACGGGCACACACACACATACACACGCAAACACACATGCACACACACACACACACACACACACACACACACACACACACACACACACACAACCACACACACGTTCATGCAACTGATGGATCACGAATCATGCTGCCTTGCACCTTAATGGCCCATTGGCTTCATCATACAAACTACAGATCTCTGATGGCTCTTAAAACAGTTATCTTAGTTATCTAAATGCAACTTACTGATGTCTTGTTAGTAAATATCTGCCCAGTAAGCCATCAGTTTCAATTTCTAACCTAATAATTGAAAGATCCAGCTCTCTTCCTTCACTCTGAGTACCTGTAGTTTGCACATGTTTGAAAACAGCCAACAAAGGGCATCAAACTCTACATACCCCATTGTTCTGGTGGTATAGTAATACTGCATATATCATGCACATACATGGTAAGTATTTATTTAGTGGGTGGCCACATGTTGTGACAGTATATTTTTTTAGGCACATGCAGTATCCATGAGCTTGAGGCCATTATAAGTTACTGGAGTGCAGTTAGGTTTGATGGCTCCAGTTTGTAGAAGACAGTCAGTGGATTACAAGGATTTGTTTTCATACCACAGGTTATTAGCAAGTATGGAATTTATATTATTACTTGTGTAACATGCAAATCGTCTAGTGAAAAGCATGCTTGAAGTGTTTTTTTTGTGGTACTTATGCCCAATGATCTCCTCGTGTGTGGTTTACTATTGAAAACAAGCTGCAGCATGAGATATTTTGTCTAATCGGACACCATTACCAGGATTGCTTAATGTGCCTCTGGTAAAGGCTTGTACCAATACATTGATTGCTGAGAAAATCTATGACCCTTTTCACAGACAGCTTGCCCTGTGTTGAGATTCATCTGTGAATAAAATGCAACTGCTTGGGGCATCTCCTTGTATATCACAAAATCAGATAGTGCTCCTGGGCTGCCACTGAAAAGAAGCACTTTTCATCCAGTGGGCTATCTTGTTAACAAATGTATGCAAACGTTATATATGCACTGGAGGTGAATGGCTTTTTGTTTCTCCCAATAAAAAATACTTTATTACAATGGCTAACATCTCAAATACTGTCATTATAGATTTGACATTCTATATATGTTTTACGGCTTGCACAGAACATATTATCTTCCATATATCTGATCACATTGACTTATTACATATGGTTGTTTTAGTAAAGACAGTGAAACACATTCAATATTTCACTTTGTATGTGTTCATTTTTTGTTTTATTAGGTAGATAGTCTAAATTAACTTAATTTGAATATGATGTAGCTAGAAAATTAATGTCATAAAAAGCTCCCATGTTTTTGCATTATGTTTTTAATTCAATATTTTGAAATGTACTAAGCAAAACAACAAATGCATACGTATGTACACATCTCAAATTTTTCCTCAGAAGGCAGGAGTCAGGCTTTGCTTGTCTCTTATTTTGAGTACCTATCAGACAATTTTCAGTTGTATCAAGAGCCTAAACTATTTATCTCCATACAGAAGAAATGTAATTTTATTTATTTATTTAATTTACATTTGTTTACCGGGAAAGTCCAACTGGACACAGGGCCCTTTTTCAGCGGAGGCCCAGGGAGAAAAGCTCCATTTTTACTTAATAAATCAAAAACAATACATAACAATACAAAACTATATAAAAGAATATAAAACAATACAAAAAGAGAGAAAAGAAAAAAAATAATACAGTACATAAAAAAATAGTAGTTTGCATTAAAACAATGTCATGTTTTTTTAAGTACAGATTCTGAAATACCAGTGTGGTTATAGTAATTCAATAAGATTTAGATCTGTGATGTAAACAAGCCAGCTGGTGACAGAGAATATACCAATCCTAGCACTTAAGACTGATAGATCTACTGGAATATAATATAGAAGGAAGTGAAGAGATGGTCTACATTTCTCAGCTACTCCTTCATTTTAACAGTTGGAGCCTGTGATAACATTTGCAGTCTACTGAAACATGACCTTTTGCTATGCAACGCCCTTGGTGCATATATGTAGATGAGTGGGAGGGAAGTACACATTAAAGAGGTCAGATCTAAGTGATAATGTTTCTCAGACACCTCAGTACTTGGCAAAATTTTCTGTCTCAGCAAAAAAGTTCAGTTAATTAAATGGAATAAACAAAGCAAACTTATATGACTTCCATTCTTCCTTTTGCCCCAGATGATGCCACTTACTGTGATCAGGACTGTAATGGTCTCGCCATTCATTTAATCAAAATGCTGGCAAGACTACAAATGGTTACCCCAAAAACTCAGCACCTGTTCTGCTCTACACTTAGCCATTTTGTGGCAAACAAACCTATGCTAGTCTATAATGTAGTCCAAATATTTTGTTTTTACTGACATTGTGATCTGTAGTGAGAGTAGGGAACAGGTGGAGGAGACCCTGGAGAGGTGAAGATATGTTCTAGAGAGAAGAGTAATGAAGGTCAGCAGGACTAAGACAGAATATATGTGTGTGAATGAGAGGGAGGATAGAGGAATTGTGAGGATGCAAGGAGTAGAAGTGGTGAAGGTGGATGAGTTTAAATACTTGGGGTCAATAGTTCAGAGTAATGGTGAGTGTGGAAGAGAGGTGAAGAACAGAGTACAGGCAGGATGGAGTGGGTGGAGAAGCATGTCAGGAGTGATTTGTGACAGACGAGTACCTGTAAGAGTGAAAGGGAAGGTCTACAAGAGGATAGTGAGACCAGCTATGTTATATGGGTTGGAGACAGTGGCATTGACAAAAAGGCAGGAGTTTGAGCTGGATGTGGCAGAGTTAAAGATGTTAAGATTTGCACTGGGTGTGACAAGGGTGGACAGGATTAGGAATAAGTATATAAGAGGGTCATCCCAGGTTGGAAGGATTGGAGACAAAGCCAGAGAGGCAAGATTATGTTGGTTTGGACATGTGTTGAGGAGAGATGCTGAGTATATTGGGAAAAAGATGCTAAGGATGAAGCTACCAGGTAACAGGAAAAGAGGAAGGCCTACGATAAGGTTTATGGATGTGGTGAGAGAAGACATGCAGGTGGTTGGTGTGACAGAGCAAGACGCAGAGAACAGGAAGAAATGGAAACAGGTGATCCGCTGTGGCGACCCCTAATGGGAACAGCCGAAAGAAGATGATGACTGCTAGGATATACTTAGGTAGTACTTAGCACTCCAGTGAGTATATTTAGATTCTTCATTTTCTAGACATTTGTGTTGCTAATGTTACATTCCAATAAGTGAGTATTTCACTTTTTATAAAGGAATAATCTCTATATTAATTTCATCATACTGTCAGCCAGTCTGGTAGAAATACCAAATGAAAATCATTCTCATGCTTTGAGTTTACATGCATTATTTTTTCTACATGCAGAGACAGTTGATGGGGTTATGCACTTCCTCTATTATCTTTAGTATCTCAGTATCCCCTTTCAGCATAAGTTGTGCTTACAGTGTACCTTTTTCTGTGTAATACATTTCTCTTCAAAGGACTTGATGCGTAAAACGATTGTGGATAAAACAGTAATGGATGCATTTTTTTAACATTCCTTTTTAGTATTGTCTCCTACATCCCCATGCAGTTGATTATGCTACCATGTTCCAACTTAAGTTCAATACTGGCCAGTTTGTACAGCAGTCTGAACAGGGTAAAGCAATGTCTCTGTGGTCAGTGATGGTCTAGCTAATTTGCAGTCACCTGACCCAAATTTGGAGCTTTTAACTTATCTCCCTTTTGTTTGACATAATGTTTTACTATATGAACTGTCTGCCTTCAGAGGGAGAATTACCACTTGATGGTATATTTTTCAGCATGACATGGGCTGACCTCCTGAACAAGGAAATCATAGGCCAATGCCAGTGGATGGGGAGGCAGGCTATATCAGAAGGGATGCTTTTCCAAGTGCAATGGACATAAGAGTATGTAAGAATGTCCATGTTCAGTTATGAAGACAGCATGCCCTTTGTTCTCATTCTTCTTTTCTGTATGGCAAGGAGTACATTAGCCCTGCTCTGCAAAAGAGTTTGACTGAACTCTGTCCCCTTCTGAAGCTGTGATGGAACACATGGTGTTATCCACCGGGGTCAACTGTTGAACACCTCAGTTTGATTCTAAACCCAGTCTTATGTAGTAATAAACAGAACACTAAAAAGATGATGGCAGTCGGAGTTTCTGTCACCTGAACTACTGCACAATTTTGTGAAGGAATTCTTTCTGAAATTTCTTAACAAAGAAATGCGGCAAGGAGTTATGTAAGAATTTCAAATTCACTGTCATTTAATACTGCTTCATCTAAGGCTATTATATTGTAAAGTGGTAATGAATCTAGGGAGCATACTCCTCACATATCCCTGATTTTGTAGAATGTCCCTAATTCTGCTTCATATTTTTATCAATGTCCCTAATAAAATTAATAATTTTTCTAGTAAAACACTGAGGATTAAAGTCAGACAATAATAACATATATTAGAGTCCCATGCTTGTTATTGTTCAAAAATGCATGATGATATGCCCATTATTCTATTAACGTGTTAAGTGAATTGGAGTAATATTTAAAAATTGTCCCCTAATTCTTTTGCATTTTGCCCATATTCTTGAGCAAGGAAGTTGACAGTTATGTTGGTCGAAGAGAGTTAGTTAGGAGCTTCGAGAAAAATGTACACTGTACAAGAATGAATCTTCCATTTGCAAATTACAAACAATAGTATCTTGAAAACTAAAGCAGCAAGTTTAGCCATGTGTGGATCATGCATATAATACATATATTTTGCTTCCTTAAGAGGTCCTGAATAAGCAGAATATTTTTACATTTTTGGAAGTATTTTGCTGTTTGCCTTCGAACAGCCATCGCAGTTATTTTTGATAAAGTGATACCATTAGAACTTAATAGTTTGTGCCAGTATTCCTCATTAACCAGTCTGTTGCACTATGAACAGATATATAACCAGAGTATCTTATACTTATTTCTGCTGTTCTGCATGCATGGACCTCAGAAGTATATGTAAAACCACATACCACAATACTGCACTATAACAGAATTTAACTGCCCGAATCACCAAGACCCAAGAAAAACACTTTGAAATTCACGCCCTGACTCTGGAAGAAATGCACAGCTCAGTGCAGATGTTTTCATACTGACTTTTCACTGGTGGCTACTGTCATTCTTTTTAGATGGGGAGTACACCACAATCATACTAATACTATGATCTACTGGTAGCTAAGAGACAAAATTTATATTAAAATTAGTCTTAGAAAGCTAATTGATGGTGTTCTGAGATTTGTTGGGCTACCTTCAAGTTCCTTCAGTTCATTTTTGTACGTTAATCAATTATGTACATCACTGGTGGAATGTAATTGGAAGAATACAATGGCTGTAGTTTGTTTTTAATAGATTTTCATACCTATGGGAGCCATAACCCAAACATGATATGATTTAATATAGTCTTTATAGCCACTGCCTAATTAGCCACTTTTGTTAAACATTTTACAGAAAATGCTGTCATACGTTTTCCATCTAGAGCACAGAAAGTTAGCTGCTAAGTAAAAGGGTCAAACAGAAAATCTGTGAGTTTTCTATTGTCATCAGTGCATAGCATGCAGTTGTTCAGGATTGTTATCTCCCATGAGCTGTCACCCATTTACCTACCCACAGCTTAAAACTATTTCTTTTTATGGATTTTAAGCCTCCTCAAATTAAAATTTTGGCTACTCTCAGCAAGTCTTGCAAAATTCGGATCCAGGATCAGTGTTGCATCAATCGCTTAAGTTTGGAGGAGGATGAGACTATACCTAATTGTAACAGTCAATGAGCTTCAGTTGGTATAGTCTGTAATAAAGAAAGAGTAGCCGTCACAGTAGCTTCGTCATTGTAGAAATGGTTACTGATGTGCTTAATGATCATTGCTGCCTGTATAAGAATCTTATGCAGCTTCTGCTTTGGCATTTTATGAGTCACTAGCAATTGATATAACTTTGCACAAATCCATTATCTGAATGTCTGAAAAAATTTGAAGCCTGTATAAACTAAACCACTGCTGGTGATTCCCTGCTGGGTGAGGAAAGGCCGGTCTGGTGTTTTTTGTTTTACGTGGACACAAGTTACCTAGGCTGCCTATGTCACGTTTTTTTTCATTGGTTAAATTGTCTCTGGAGTGATACTTTAATACTCAGTGAAATTCTGGGCCTCTGTCTTTGTCTGTGTTAGAAAAATATGTATTTGAATATGTATAAAGTGTTAGTTTAAAAGCAAATAGTATATAATGCATTTTATTCTATTTACAATATGGCAATAAGAATGATTTTACATGTAATTGCTTGAAGCTTTGGAGCTGCAGTGTATTTGAACTCTGACCCTGGCAGTAGCCAGCTCAGCAAGCTTATGTTTTTCACTAATGATTATCTGCTGGGTCAGGAAATTAAATGTATAAAGCATTGAACATCTTCTTCCTTCCTCTGAGATAATTGGCCTTGTGAATGTCATCAAAGATAAGACACAGCTGCTAAAGTAAAGTTGCAAGAAGAACAAAGAAGTATATTACAAGACTGAACCAACTATTGTATTTGAGCAGGCCTGAAACCTTGAAAGAGTAACATTTACAGAAAGACATTATAACGAACCAGGTGCTTTGCAAGGCTGTATTATTCCCATGGGAAAACTTTTAAAATGTATAACATCAGCTTTTTCTTATGAAGAGAATATTGTAGACCATAGTGATGTAGGTGCCCTGTGACTAACCACGTCAGTAAGGTGGGCACAGCTTGAATGTAAGACTATATAAAATTGTGTATTTCCTGCATCATGTCAGACAAAACTCTGTACTTGTATGGTTTTTTGCCTCCTGGTGTACACTAGTAAACTTTTGCATCTGAGCCTCCTGTGTTGTTATCATTGTTTTTATTTAACAGTTTGGTCCTTCGGACCGGAATTCCCTTGGTAAGCTGCAGATCAGAGTGTATCGGTGGTCGAATACTGCACAGGAGAAGTTACCGAAACGGTTCTTCTTGAAACACAAAGACCTCCGACTGAATTGTCGTTTTGAGAGGCTGGCCACTTTCTGATCTGCGGCCGAAGAGCAGTCTCGAACTGGTCAACCCAGGAGGCTCAGGTAGGAAGATATTTGCCTTTTTTCTGTTTTAGATCAGGGACTAGGTTACAGTAAATGTCATTGTCAGAGATTTGTTATACAGATCAGGGACAAAAGGAAATTACTGTATATTTTGTCAGAGATCAGGGAAACAGAATAAGGTAGGCAGTTATTCTAGATAAACTGTGTAAAGAACTGAAATACAACGTGGTGAAAAGGGTTACGTAACATTTTCTTTTAGAATGGGAAATCAGTGCACTAAAAAATCGCGAGATCCGCCCCTAACTGACGACGCAAAATATATGCAATTACAACGGGCTGATAATGTAAGGTATTATACAAAATGGGTTAATAAATATGGATTTGACGGTAAATTAAATAAGATTTCATTAGTTAAACTTTTAAAACAGCTTAAATCTGATGCAGAAGGTCAGGCAAAAAAATAACAGCGATTAGGCATTCCTCAGGCACACAGGTGGATTGAGGAAGTAAACCGAAGGGAACAGAAAACTAAAAATGCAAAAACATTATTTTTAGACAAAGAGGATAATAATACAGTAATAGCCACGGCCCCTCCCCCTCCGCCCCCTCCAATGCCTTTTTCAGGATATGAAGCAGGAGGACAAGCTGGTCCACCTCCACGTTATCCTGAAGTTACAAGAGCACTAAAACCATTTTTTAGAGATCCTATTGAAACTAGGTCCCGGACACGTAAAACACTTGGGGACACAGACATATCAAATAGGGAGAAACACACTAGAAGAGAGTGAGGAAGAAATCTGTCCACTAATCAAGGTACCAAATCCTCAGGCAGGACAGGAAGGGCAGGACCCAACTCTTCTAGTATATAGACCATGGACACCGGAAGATATTCGGAAAGCTACAGAGGGAATCCCTCATCCAAAAGTTAATTACACAAAGTTTTTACAAGATTTGCAAGGTATGAGATTAAGTTACCACTTGAATGGGGAAGAAGTAGAAAAGGTAGTTAGACAGATTGTGGGTCCAGACTGGCACATGATTTGTGGCACCTGGAATCCTCGTAATGCAGAGCTTAAACCACTCCCACATAGTGACGCAGAATTAGGCAACAGAGTGAAAGGTCTTTGTCAAATAAATTGTTAAAATCAGACTGTAAAAATCATTAGGCTTTTCAAAATGACAGTCAATAACACAGGATGCTCAGGTTCAAACAATGTTTCTGATGTGGTCAGTCACAGGGCATTTACATCACTATAGTCCATAATACTTCATTCATAAGAAGATGCTTAGGTAATGCTTTTTAAAAACTTTCCCATGAGAATAACACAGCCTTGCGAGGCACCTGGTCAATTACAATGTCTTCCTGTAGATGTTACTTCTTTCAAGGTTCTTAGATTAGTTCGGATACAGTGGTCATTTCATCTCTTAATACGTTCCTTTGTCTCTCTGGTAAGCAGCTGCACACTATCTCTGATAGTGTTCACAAGGCCATCCTTCTCGGTGGAAGGAAGAAAGATATACATGCATACATATTTATTTCTCTCTAACTCAGCAGATAATAACTGCTGAAAGACATAAGCTTGCTGAGCTGGCTACTGCCAGGGTCAGAGGTTAACCACACTGCAGCTAAATTTCAAGCAATTACATGCAAGATCATTTCTACTGCCATATTGTTAAATAGAATCAAATGCATTACATATTATACTGTTTCTAAACTTTGCACTATATATATGTTCAAGTACATATTCTTCTAACAGTTTATATATGTTTAAGTACATATTTTTCTAGCATTCTGTATATGTTTAAGTACATATTCTTCTAACATTCTATATATGTTTAAGTACATGTTTTTCTAACATTCTGTATATGTTTAAGTACATATTTTTCTAACATTCTCCCTCCTATTAATGCTTTTTATTCTATTCAGAAACATAAACAACATTATTTCATTCCCTAGTCTTTTCCTCTCTGGAACTTTCAACTAGGCAAGTCATTTGTTTTATATTTCAGAAAGAATTTCATTTGGTATCAACAGATTCAACTCCAGGTCTTGATACATAGTCTCGGTTACAGATACATCAATGAAGTCCCTAACTAATCTTTGATTAATCTTTTCATGCAGGGAATTCCACAGTAAACACATGCTCCTATTAGGAGTATACCCACACAAATAGCAATTAAAATGTTTAATAGGATGGAACCCCACCCCCCAAACAGATTCTGGAAAAAGTCCATCAGTGGGTTTGGGCCTGGTTTAGTCATTGCTGATACTTGCTGAATTACCTCTAGGTGCTTATTTGTCTCGTGACGATTCTCAGGGATAAAAGCACAGCATTCTTTTTCGTGTACCACCTCTTGCCGCTAGGGTGAAGTAAAGAGTCATTCGATTTTGTAGCACAACAGTTCTCATTGCATTCAGTTCATCAGTCACCAATTCTAGGGTGGAAAAAGTTGCATTACTCATTACTTCGAGAAATCTTGACAGCTTCCTCAGCTCCCAGATCGATTTGACTGCTCCATAGGCTGGTAGTATTCCTGCCCAGGATATAACACTGTTGCCCAAGTCCATATGAGTCAATTTATTTCTGTCTCTTACTGAATTATGGTCTTTTCAACCAGCTTCGATCTTCCCAACTGGATTCACAGGTTTCTTAACTGGACCTTTAGATTTTCGAGCTGTTTCCCCTACATTTCGTATCTTACCCAAAGGTAATTCTGCAGTATGTCTTATTGCTGGAACCAGATAACCCAAAAACAACTGCCGGACCAATTCTCAGGTAACCATTCATATGCCTTTTTCCCACAAATAAAATCATTACTTTGGTACTAATACGTGTTATCCCTGCATGAAACATTTTCCTATCTTTAATAGACAATTGTTTAGTTAAGACTGGATTGTCACGTACTGCATTTAATGTAGTTTTCATTGAACTCAGATATGAATCATAGTTAGTATTACAAACAGTACCCCCACTTCTGACTTTAATGTAACATTTATAAGACATTGTTATATTACAATTACTCCAGCCCACCTGGAGGTATCATTTTTGTAGAAACATACAACTCCTTTTTGTGTGACAGGTAAAAATAAAGCTATTTTGTCCTGTGATCTCACAGTTCCTGTATCAAAAACAAATTTTCCCAAGTCTAATTTATCCCCAGAGGGACAGCAGACATTAACAGTCTTTTATATGCTGTTGGTATAGCTGTACAAACCCAGCAATTTGAAATGTTCATAGTCTCTGCATACACACGTTTCATGGCCAGGTATGTGTTAAAGTTTGGATACCAGTCTATAAACAGTTCATCACGTCTTCTCACTTTCACTCGTGTGGTTGAGTGCAGGAAAAAAACCACAATAAGAGAAAAATTGTCACACTTATAGTCAACAAATGCACAGCCAACAAAATAATTATGCAATAGTTCTGGGGTTGCTCTGCTTTTCTATTTGCTTTACTCTTGGCCATTTTGCCCTTGTGTATCAAATTGAAAGTTCTTTGTTCTTGTTCTGTCTTTCATCTGAAAAAGAGTTAAACTGCAAAACAGATTTATTCATTAACAGTTTCTTTATATAATTAGCTAATGAACTGTCAGCCTCCTGCTCTGCAGGCATGAGAGCTTTCCACTGAGGCACATAATATGCCCTTCCAAATACTACTTCAAAGGGGTCAAACCCTTTACATTTGGAACTGTTCTCATGCTCAGCAATGCTAGAGGTAAACAGCAAATCCAATTCTTCTGAGTCTCACTCATCAACTTCCTTAACTTGTTTTTCAAAATCCCATTGTACCTCTCCACCAGTCCTGCTGACTGTGGGTGGTAAGCACAGTGATTCCTCAAGGAAATCCCAAAAATCTCCCAAGTTGCTGAATTGTCTGATTGACAAAATGTGTCCCATTGTCACTATAGATTCTTTCCGGTATGCCAAATCTAGGAATTATTTCCTTTACTAGGGCCTTTGCCACTGTTGCTGCATCCGGATTCCTGGTTGGAAAAGCTTCTACCCATTTTGAAAACATATCTATGATCACTAAACAGTATTTCTTTCCTTCACATTTATTCAACTCTATGAAGTCCATACAAATAGTATGGAATGGATATGGTGGTGTAGGGAAACTCCCTTGCTTGTTTTTAAATGCTCCTTGTGCATGGTGCTTCTTACAGGTATGACAAGCTGCACAAAATTTTATTGTATAATTTATGTATCCATATGTTTGGAATATTCTATTTACTAACTGTACCATCCCCCCTGTTGAGACATGGCTCTGCCCATGGCTCAACAAAGCTGCATATCTAAATAAATTAGACGGTAATATTGTTTTTCTTCCTTTGGAAATGTACAGTCCATTCTCAAAAATTGCACCTTGTTTTACCCATTTTTGTTTTTCTGCTTTTGTAGTAATCATTTGCATTGTTTTTAACATTTCTAAATCTAAAATCTCAGAGGGTTGTAATTCCTCATTTAAAAATAAAGTTTCTGAGTCTGAGGCTGCTTGCTTTGCAGCTGCATCAGCTCATGCATTACCTTTTGAAATCTTATCCTGTTGTTTTGTATGAGCTACACATTTACAAATAGCTACTTTGGTAGGCAACTGAATAGATTCTAATAGCTCCAAAATAAATTGCGCATGATTAATAGGTTTTTCACTGGATGTAATCATTCCTCTATTTTTTTTATTGTTGTGCAAACACATGCACTGTAGAAAAAGCATACTGACTATCAGTATATATGTTCACTTTCTTGCCTTCTGCTAAAGTACATGCTCCTGTCAAAGCTACCAGTTCTGCTGCTTGAGCATACAAGTTGTGTGGCAAAGTTTGTGCTTCTAAAATTTCAGTGTCTGTAACTACTGCATACCCCACCAGATTCTTCCCTGTAGGACCCCTTCTGCATGAGCCATCCATGTAATATGTCACCTCAGCATCATTCAAGGGCATCAATTGTCATATGAGGTTGGCTCAGCAGTATAGTTATACATGAAAGATGTCTAGCAAGAGAAAGGTATGCAACTTTTTCTTGTAGCAGAATTATTGCAACTGCATGAGGCATTCTCAATGTGAGAGGGTGGAATAACACCACTGAGGCTGAAGCCTGCACTGCCATTGCTGCTGCAACTACTGCTTGTACACAGTGAGGCAAAGATTGCACCACTGGGTCTAACTGTGATGAATAGTAAGCTATGGGGCATTGCTTATCCCCATGCTGTTGCTTTAATACTGATGTCATGTACTCTTGCTTATAATCTACGGTCTGAAAGAACCGTTTGTGATAATTTGGAAGTCCTAAAACTAATGAAGAAGCTATTAACTGCTTCAACCTGCAGAAAGCCATTTCTGCTTCTGTTCTCCATTGTAAAATAATTTGGTACCCAGCTCCAACAAAAATTAGTTGTACCTAAGAAAGACATTCCCCGGGATTCATGAACCTTGCGCCAGGCGCACGCATGGCGTAGGCGCCACAATGCCAGACATGGCCACCGAGCGATTCAGGTACGATCCAAACCCACGTGCATCAGCGGCATACGCCGGAGTTGCGCCGCCTCTGACGTAGGTATGTTAAATACCCCATGTGCGGTGTTGCACCATGCAAATGAAGGCAAGTAGCGATTCACGAAGTGGCGCGGGCGTAGCATAACAGCACGGCAATGTAAACCAAAAAAAAATGGTTTACATATATCCAAACATGACATAGGAGTAACGGAAGGCTGCCAACGTCATGTGTCATAGTGGTGCAACATGGCAATGTGGAAAGAAACCGAGAATGTCAAAGGAAAACCTGCAGAAAATGTAAATAACGACATAAATGTCATGTACGCAAAAACCACAGCAGAACCTCAGGACATGTCCGCGGAAGGTGATGAACAATGAAGTAATATGACAATGCCATAAAAGAGCAGTATAAGACACATCAGCATCACAGCCACGATACACCATAGTATGAATGGAAAGCCACAACCACAGCCCAAGGGTTGCCAAGGAGTGGCGTCGGTGTCTGGCGCCGTAACCATGTATTAGTAGTCAATGCCATGCAAATGAGGCAGATAATACTGAATCGCAAAACCCCCGCCGGCGTAAGGCTGCACCAAACGGCACAGCGGTAAAACACCGAGGAGTGGCCTAGAGGGAATACCTGTCAATCGCAGAGGGGTGTGCCGCTGTAGGAGGAAGCACATTGGAGCCCAGCAAACCTGGGCTGTACAATGCACATCACAGCATCAGGACCGGCGTGTGAGGAAATAGATGCGCTGAGAGTAGACAATGCGCGCACAGATGCATGTGCACGAGGATGACTACGTTCCCCAAACCAGTCATGTGACGGCCGCCCCGTCAACTACCATGGATACAGGAAGGTGATGCGGAGAATATGAGGAAATGCAGAAGCAGTGTAATTGGAGTCGTAATGAGCAATTAACACCAATCAACCGACGGAGGGCAATCGGCAGCAACTGACAACTCTGCATGCAGAAATCTGCAAAACGGGAAAGGGGAGGAATATGAATGCAAAGAAAGTAGTGGATGTTGCAGAAATGCAAAGAGCGAAGAACCGATACAGCACAGCCAAGGAGAGAGTTAGCATAACGGCGGCAGACAAAATGCATGACATGTCATGTGCCTGCAGGATGCACTCCCGTAAATAGTAGGTGCAACGTGCAGAAACAGTAAAGTAAGGTGTAAAGCTAAACCAATGCAGGCAAGTGTAATGTAACACCAAAGGCAACAGCATTGCAGTGCCAGCGGTAAAACACGGTAGATAACCCACAGATACAGCAGCAGAGACACACCCAATGACATCACCGGGTGTACAGCACAACACTATAAAGTGGGAATGCACACAACACACAGCGAATTCCCAAAAGCTGCGCTTACGGTGTAAACAGACGGGAACTTTTAAAATGTATATGTTGGGTGCTGCCATGGCGTGATGCATCAGCATGTGTTAGAGACAGACGGAGTTGCGGAGGAGGGTGCCGACAACTACCGGAGGCCTCAGAGGAGAAGGAGAGTGTTCAGACCAAGGGTGACCTACCAGGGGCTGCAAGACCTGGAGATAGTAGAGCGTTACAGGGTGGACAGGGACACGTTACAGCAAATAGTGGAGCTGTGCCAGCCAAGCCTGAGAACAAGAGACAACAGAGGGGAGCCCATCCCAGTGGACACAAAGGTATGTGTAAGCTTGCGAATACTGGCAACAGGTACCTTTCAAAGGCCAACCGGGGATATAATGGGCATCTCACAGGCATCAGCATCCAGGGTACTACACCAGTTTCTGGATGCCATGTTACGACATGCCCATGAGTATATATACTTCCCCAGATCTCAGGAGGAGTTGGCCAGCAATATGCGCCACTTCCACCGTGTGGCACAATACCGGAGGTACTGGGTGCGATAGACTGTACGCACATAGAAATCAAGTCACCACCGGTGAGCAGGGTAGACGCTACATAAACCGCAAGGGATTCCCTCCATCAATTGCCAGGTCGTGTGCAATGCGCAGCGCATGCTCATGGATGTGTGTGCTGGCAGCCCCGAGCGGTACAACGTCTCCCAAATCTAGCATGCCTCTCAGCTGTATCAGGTATTCGCCAGGGGACATCACACAAGGTCACCTTGTGGGGATGCTGGCTACATTGGAGCCGTGGATGATCACACCCATCAGAAATGCACACACACACATGCAAGAACGCCATAATGAGGCACACGCACAAACCAGAATAATCATAGAGCGTGTGTTTGGGATGTTGAAATCACGGTTCCGGTGCTTGGATACATCTGGTGGAGCCTTGCAGTACTCCCCAGGCACATGTGCCCACATATTCATAGTATGTGCTATGCTACATAATATGATCCTGCGGAAACAGCTGCCGCAGGGACATAATGGTGTAGGGCCACCAAGCCCGCCACAACTGCCAAGGCAAGCACAGGCACAGGGTGTTCAGTGCCATGAACACACTGTGCCAGCCCCAGTAGGCAGACGGAGGCGTACCCAATATGCCTATGCCTTGGCAAAGAGGGAACGTATAGCACATACTCTGACAGCGTAGGCCCCATGGACTGACACCTCCCTACCTGCACACGCAGTGAAATGGACGGCACACAAACATGTCCGCCCATAATGTGTACTGTATGGGCGGTCCCATGTGTGACTCCAACATAGGTAGCACCCAAACACTGCACAACCAACAGCCAGCGGAGCATGGAACGCCAACACCTCAACCGCACGCGGGTCCGACAGCAGACAGCGTAGCCGTATGCTGCCACGTTCGGCGCAAGGTGTCTACATATGTACATATGTGCATACACAAATATGGATATAGATATCATTACACATGTAGAAATATATGTACACATACACAGATATAAAGTACAACAAGTTAAACAGGGAATCACAGGGATGCAAGGTTACAGATGCAGTAAGATGCGAACTCTCAACATAGTAAACATACTGAACGACAACCCGACTATCCGGGAGGGTGGACAGAGCAGGGAACGCCACCCATGGAAAGGTCAACCCACCTAAATGCATATTCGCCATTCGGGATGATCGCCAGGCCACGATACAGTAACAGGACATGTGCGTGTAATATTCTTAGGATATGAGGGTGGAGGTAGACACCGCCGGCGATGTGGTCAACGTAGGTACTGTGTGCAACCATCCCTGCGAAAGCGGCAGTATGTCTATGTGTGAGGTGAGGGTGTCGTGTGTTCTGCTGTGCCAGTGTAATGTGTGTGACACTATAAAATGTGTATGTAGGTAGCATGTGACAGGCGGAGTGGAATAACATGTGTAGGCATACAGTATAGGAACCACAGGCGTATGTATAGCAGTACCCACAAAGTAGTACTGAGAGCTCCTCACTGGCTAGGCGCATGGCGACATAAAACGATGCAAATCGAAAATGTCCCAGAATGTACCACAGGAGTATAGCCAACATGACATGCAAAGGACGCATGTACAAACCATCACCGTATGTATGGCGCCAACATGTTAATTCCAATACGATATATCGGCAACGTTACGCAGCAATAGTTATGTACCGCGTAAATACGCATGTGCTACCCCGGCAGCGATCGTGGACACGTATCGTCCCGTAAACACCGCTGTGTGTTCTACGAGTGTTAAACAAGCAATCGACACCCGAATAGGTGGCAACCGGTAGCATACAGGCCGTCCCAACTACAGGACCACAATGACCGTAAATATCCGTGACAAAATGCCAAGGGATAGTCGGCACCTACGAACAGCTGCAGATATACTACCGATGTGATGGAGGAATACATGCAGGAAGCACACAAGCAGGCGGTACCGACAGCAGACGACATCAACAAAACCTACACTCCTAGAACAACAGACAGGTAACTTGTAACTCCCCAGGCAGGGATGGAGCACACACAGAAGCATACCGTATGTACAAATGCAAGGCCCACAACCCGTACCCGTCACCCACAGCCGATATACCCCATCGCACATATCAAAGGGATACAATCCGAAATAGCAGCAAAAACATACAGGCAGTTAATGACAGCGGCATACCCGCAACATCAGTGTGGGAACCACTATCAGCAGCGGATGCATACCTGCATCCGTTGTGTACAGGAATACAAGAGCTATGTTACACATCAGAATGCAAAACGCCATCGACAGACGCCGGCAGGACACGGACACCCACATGTGGAACATAATACCATACCCAACACACACAATTCAAGGCTAACACCACAGCCAAATGTACCTGACGCCACACATAGCGGTTGTAGTCACACATAATATAACACAATACATACCATCCCCACGAAGGTAGTGCAGATAACCAATGCCCAGACGATGAATGAACCATGGCCTAGGTCCAACGAGTACCGTACGAATGGAGGAGATGCACAGGTGATATGCGCATAAGTACACACCGAGGAACAGCTATTGGTGTGATGAACCCACATGCCGCAGGTGACGACGGATATAAGGAAGACTCCCAGGATAGTCAAACTGTATGTTCATACCGAACAAAGACGTTATTCCTACAAGAGCCGATCACTTGTCAGTAGCGAGACACAAACGGAATACGGAAAGCAATACAGGAAAGGTATGTAGAACCCACGAGATGTACTGGTGTGTAACGCATGATATGTATGACGAATCGGCACTGTATGTGAACGGTGTTTGTCAGTAAAGATACCTGTCCATAAAGGAGAGAGTGGTGAAAGGTGGTTATGTAGTGTTAACCTGCTGAGTATACCAACCACTGTGGACACCGTGTGCACAGCAGTGGGACATCATGTACACAGCTGGGATAGGCCAAGGGGTGCCATCGTGATTTAAAACACAGAACAATGCCACCACCCACGCTGATGCTGGCAGTGGATGTCCAACAATGAAGTACCACAGCAGGGGATAGGACATGTATGTATAGTGTCACAGCACACATGTGTATGGGCAGATATTGTTGATGTCATACGTAATGTGTGCACGACGTGCACGTATGCCTTGCAGTAGGGGTGACCATGTCAAGTATGTACAATGTAAAGCTATCATGATGGATACGTTCAGACATTATACACAGTATCACAGGCATAGCATGCATGATGGACGTATGGCCCAGTGTTATGTACATTAACAGGATATGTATAGACTGCAGATATGGGACAGAGCAGTAGCAGAATAGCCACCCAAAATGGAAGGAACATCAAGTAACCATGTCCAAGCTATCTGTAGCAGGTGCAATGTGTGCAACAATGATGTCTGGCAGGTCCATGTGTAAACACATGTGCAATGTACACAGTTGTGCCACCCCCCCATGGTACTGTCCACTGGACAGCAAAGAAAGGTGGATGTCAACTGCATGTCTACACAGTACTGCTGTTGTGGTGGTCCCATGTGTATGTGTCACCCTATCAGCAAGGGAGCTATCACATGACCAGTGCCACAGTGTGTCCCTGTGGGATGTGCACAGGACCTATGTTCTACAGCATGGTGTGTGTCTAGTCTGTGTAGGTAAACAGAAGCCCAGGCTAAGCAATGTGGCTTGTGTGCACATATGCATGACTGCTTCATTCACCCTGCCCACTGCAAACGCCATGTAGGAGTACTACATGCATCAGTAATGTGGAGGACATGGCCCATGGCAGAGTACATGACACCACTGTGTAAGTGGTATGCAGATGAGTACAGATGTGTTCCCCATCTGTCATCTGCATATGTAAACTGTCTGAGCCTGGTATACATCGCGGCATGACTATACTGTGACATGGAAAGTTGTAGCCATTGTGGAAGGCACACCACGAATGTGTTATAGTAACCCTGCCCGTGTGTAGATGTGTGTATGGCACAAGTACAAAGGCTACCAATGTCCCAGCAACACACATAGTCCAGATATGTGTGGCCCTGCAGATGTGTACCCACGCCACAGTGGAATATGGCAACCACAGCACCATGTGGGGCATGTGTGTGTACAGCAACCATGTACAATGTGATATGCATGTATAGGGACAGTATCCACGTGATACCCAGTGGATGACTGTCGCTATGCAAAGGTGATGTGTATGCACCATCTGTGATGTATCTGACACAATGACATCTACACGATATATCTGCCACACCGACACCTGTATGGTTGTTAGCAGTATGAGCTGGTGGAGCTAGAATGCTGCCAGGCATGTAGATGTGGGACATGTAGACATTGACATTACTCCGTGACAGCATGTTGTGTATGTAAGCAAATAGTGAACATGAGGGGACACATGACTGAGGACTGTGTAATGCCACATGTACCTTACATGTCGTAGGTAGCATGATATGCTTGCACCACTGTGTGACCTGTCCAGGAGTCACATAGCCTAACATCCTGAGACACAGGGTATGATGTGATGGTGGATGTGTACATTGCCAATACCAGAATGTGGAATGGTGCTGAAGGGCAATGTGGGGATAATGTCTGATCTGTTACCCTCTGTACTACACCAACCACCCATGCAATGGTATGACAGGTGGCCATCATGTGGATGTGGTGTGCTGTGGCACACAGCCCAACAAGGGTGCCAGTAAAGGCATGGAAGTCGTCAATGAGTGTGTGAAGCATGTATGTGAGGATGTGCCCCAGTGCCATACTGAATGGTGCAGTCATGTCTGTATGAATGCAGTCCCATACGTGCAATGCACTACCACCCATGTGTAGTGTGATAGATGCGGTGGTGTGGTGGTCAAGGTACACAACGTCCATGAATGGGCTAGCAGTTAATTCAGTGGACTGCTGCAGAGACACATAACAACCAGTTTGGTGGGATATAACAGCTATGGAGATTGGAGGTGACATTGGGACAGTGTCCGAGGACATAATGTGTGCATGGCAGTACCATGTATGTGTCCACAGGGACAATGCGATGTCCATGTATGGATTGGAACCCTGTAGTGAGTGAGAGTGTATATTATGGTAGGTATCCCATTGACTGGCATGTTGCCAACAACATCTCTGTCGGCAATGCCTGGGTGACTGTCGTATGCTACATTGAATGTGGATGTAGCCAAACAACACAGACATACCACCAAACTGCGTGAGGGCCCACACTGCAAAGTATGGTGGTCATGTGTAGGTAGCTAGCTGTGGAGTATGTGATGGACCACGAGGACACACCATGACTGTCAAGTGATGCACCACACACATTTGAACATACCCACCGTGCAACAGCCTGCACATGCGCCCATACAGCACATGTGCATGGAACATGCATACCACCGTGGCATCTATGAAAAGGCCAGTACCACCATGTCTCTGTGTGGAATAGCATGGTCCCTACCAGTGCGTACATGTAGCGGAAGTGCATTGTGATATGTGTCAGCATAGTCATGTATACTGTCCGTCTGCCGGGTTGCCATGCCATTAACTCCCCCGTCAGCAGATGTTGGTAGTACCAGCTGTTGAGCACATGTACCATGTATGCTTCAATGGGTGTGTGTCCAGGGTGTGGCTAGCAGGGCCGCAAAGCATATATGTCCATCAACCAGAGGGGGGATGTCTGTAGGTATAGCACACAGACACATGGAGGTATGGTGCATGCCAAGGGTAGTGTAGGTAAGGTATGTCTTGTTTAATGTGTCACCCAGCTATGTGTACTGCATGGCCAAGCATGTGTGGGTACATGGGAGTCCATACTAGGGAAGTGCGTGTTGCTGTCAGCACATGGCAGTAGCAACTGTCCGAGGTGCAATGTACAGTATGATAACACAGCCAGCATGTAACCTGTGGTGTACAGTGTACTCACCGTCACGTGTCACAATGTGTCTAGCGGTCACAAACATGGGTATCCGAACATGGAGTACCTATGATGCATTTGTCTTAGAAAAACATACAGTATGTGTGTAAATCACTGTGTGATGTGGGATCCACTCACCTGTGTGTGTTGCAGTCCAGGTATGTGCCTGGGAGGTATGATCTGTGTACAATCTGGACCGGCAGGTGTGCTCTGTAGGGCATGGAGGCAGGTCCCAGGCACCGCAGATTAATATCAGGCATGCCTTACTGTGTGTGCAGTGCATGTGTACAGCACAGTGGGGGGTGCAAGCATTGTCACACATCACTGCATGCCGTGCCTGCCTGTGACAGCCCTGCTGGCGACAGACATGTGACACTGCTGCAGAGGCAGCATAGCATGTGAAGATGGACATGTGGGCCCCACACCCTAGGCAGATGTCCGCAGGTCATGTGTGCCACAGTACTGTGGTTGACCATGACTGTCATACTGGATCAATACCACATGCCTGCATAAGTACAGTATGATCATAGTCAGCAGTCGCAGTGACAGAGTAGGCAAATGTACAGTATCCCTGTGTGCAAACCACTGCCTACTGTACACTCGGCTAGACACACACCCAGAACGTGAATACACCATTGGGCCATCAGATGTCCCATTCCACGTAGCCTGTACAATGTCATCACAGGGTGGTCACAATAGCATGTGGTAAGACAGACATGTTGTACCAGGTGATGTGTCATGTGTGCATATGTTGACTTGCACAGCCGTTCACATGTCTGCAACATACCGGTGCATGATGCATACTGTTACATGATGTGTGGAACTGCACTGTGACACACAACAGGGACATCTGACACAGGTGTGTTGTGAATGGTGTAACCCATGTTCATACAGGATACACACTGCCGCTGTTGGCAGCCATGCTGGTGGCTACCAGTGGTGCATGCAGTGGTCATACAGACATACTGCATACAGTGTTCATGCAGGGATGTCCATCCTTGTGGATGATGTGTTGCTATGTGAAGGTAGGTGTGTGTTGTGAATGTTACACATCCAGATGACACCATCTGGTGCAGTCATGGTCGTCGACAGCATCACACACATCCACAGCAGTCAGAACCCTGTCCTGAGAATGTGTGTCAGTCACCCTTGTACTGTGTGACATATGTGCACATGGCAGAACACCTCCCACTGTCATCTAGGATGGCTATGTGATGGCTGGAATGTGCCGTGATAATGTACAATGCTGGTATCCCAATGAAGTACGTGGAATCAGACACAGTACGCCATGGCTGCCATGTAAACCATGCACAACAATGACTGTCTGACAGACACAAACAATGCGTTGACATGTTGAACATGTGCACATGAGACCTCCCAATGAGGTATGTTGCACATATCGATGTACAACTGTCATCTATGGCCATAGCATGGGTGCAGATGCACATACCCCACAGGCAGTACCACGTGATGCAGGTAGGGGGGCATTGCAGGTGCACATGTGACAGTTGCTGTACCGCCACATGTCCTGCATAGCTGTCATGTAGGGGTAGTAGTGGCATGTGACTGATGGACATGCCTGTACATTTGACCATGTCCCACAGGAGATGTGTTATGTGTGTACAACATGTGATGTGCCAACATCAAGCTGTGCAGTGTATGGCTGCCAGTGTACCTGTATGACTTGTTCTGCAATGGGTGCAAAGGCACATAGTACTGCATTGCATGCCCACAAGCCCCACACAGGTGCATAGCCTGAACATACAATACAAAGAGGGTGTGGGATGATAGCAACCCACAAGAGGAGATGGGTACGGGTGGCAACCCACTACCACATCCGTGGGTATGGTGTGCATGTGTATGACACATTAGCACCTGAGAAGCTAGCAGTACAGCAGTACAGGGTTGCATGCATATATGTTCAACAATAGCCCTGTGTGTCCCACCACTGGCCCGTGGATAGACAGACACCAACACAATGTGCAGATATGATATGTGCACAGCACATAAACGATGCCTACTGTAGAACAGGCAGACTGTGTAGACATGTGCACAGTACTTCTGCGCCAGCCACACTCAAACACGTTATGTGCCGAACCACACCAATAGTCCAGGCCATGCCAAAGCTGGACGTGCATGCATCTGTGTATGTACGCCTGTGAATGTCTCCGGCGTAGTGGTATAGCTGTGTCACTGTTCTTCACAACATAATGAATGGGTTGTATGTGTGATGGGTGCGTCATATGTGTATGGTCAGATCGACGATACCATCAGTGCCCCTGCTATGTGAACATCCCTGTCCCCATACATGGATACCTATGCTGTGCCCAACATCACGTTTCCAGAGGGAGGGATGGCGGTGTGTAGTGCACCAGCAGACATGGGGTGGCAGCAGGCACTGGATGTAGACATATGTGGTACCCACGTCAGTCCAGGTAACCATCCATGTGCACGGGATAGCAGTGTGTGGCCACATACAGCACTGTGTAGATCAATATCGCAGCACATAGCACCTGTCAGGGTTACAGTGTATGCATGGGTGTATGATACCTGCATGCACCAGACACACCCCCACCAAGCAGCGTGCAGCCTACCTTGCATAAGGCCAGTGTCCACACCATGGTGATAGACATGTGTAATGTCCAAATACACATAGCAATGACATATGGAATGGACAGCCACCCTGCCAATATCATTACCCCCCAGGTGGATCACATCCCAGTGCCATGTATGTGGCATACCTTGCCATACCATGCAGCCCTGCCCAGCAAGGCTGCATGTGCTATCACAGTCCTACATGGTGCGATGGCCAAAAGGCACTGTCACTATCAACCATACACAGCAGTAATGTTACGGTGATGCACCCTGTGGTGTTACAGGTGCTGTGTGCTGCTGTGGACAATGTGCATGTGTACATGCTATGCATGACCTTCCCTTCTAATGTGGCATGGTTACACATTGTCCCATGTGTATCACATGTGCAACACAGGTGAGCCGTGGAAAGTTGCCCAACACCCATACAGTGCTGTGTGGATGTACATGGCACAACACATGCATGTGCAGGTGTCCATGTGTATGTGTACAGTGCCACTGCTGATGTTCATAATGGCCACGTACGTGATGTCTATTGACATATAGACAGCATCCAGGTGAACAGTAGAACTGTTGTCACAAGGGACCCGTGCCAACTGATATGGACACAGGTGTAGACAGGTACACATGTCCACAGCAGGCTAACATCAACATGGTGCGTGTACAGTGTGATGAGGTGACACACAGATATGAAATGACACCCACTGCTCAATGGTGTGACGGCAACACATTGGCTGTATCACTGCCATGATGCCTTGCAGAGATTACTGTGCAGATGTTGTACATGTCATAGCAATGTATTCCCGGCAGTATGCCAGAACAGCAGTGTAAATGTGACCTGCCACCATCGTTATGTCTTACAGATAATGCCACGTTCCCGGCTGCCTGCCTTTAGCCGACAAGAAGACGGGGTGATCATACCATTGCTACATGATAATTATGACATCTTATTTAGCCATGTGCCACTGCAGGCACAACAACGGGAGGAGATGTGGCAGGATATGCGCAGGAGGGTGAACAGTCTGGGCAGCCACAACCGCACATATCAACAGATCCGCAGGCACTGCACAGACCTAATCCGGCATGCGAGACAGCGTGCCGCTGCAATCGCCAGACAACAAGGTGGGACAGGTGGTGGGCCACCAACCCAGCCCCCATTCACAGCCACGGAGGAGCTCCTGGCCGGTCTGGGGACACCCATGGAACAACACGCTGAAACCCTTGCGTCCATCGTGGAGGTGGGTGTCTCCCAAACAATGAGCTCGGAGCTGCCTGGTAAGTCAGTGTTGCATGTTTGTATGACAAGCGACGTAGGAGTGGGTGTCATAGTACAATACATAATATAGCAACACATGCCAGGTATATGGCCACACAGGATGCATACTACAGTATGCTATGTTGTGTATGCACACATGTGCAGAGCACATGCGAACACGCAGGTGCATGATGTGACATGCAGAATGCTTACTGTGGCGATAGTAATGGATAATGTGCATACCTTTGTGTCATCCCTATACAGGTACGTCTGGCGTGTCGCAAAGACAAGGGTCTGTCACAGGTAAGTCTGTTGCTAGTAAAAGGCATGATACGGTGTATTGATATTCCCCATGTGTCCAGGTATGACATGCACACCTGGGTGTGCCCCAGTCACGTATACAGGTTGCACCATCCGACACACACACCACCCATGTACAGTAGATCCAACCATTAGTATAGAGTGCATGACACCACATAACCCATTGGTGTGTTATGTGCAGTCAGCTATGCATACAATGGTGAAGGTGTTCCACAATGGCTGCATGTGTAGTATGCATTGGTATGCCTCTGCAGTATGAACACAGTACCACATAGTGAGCTGTGATCTGGCCAGAGCACAGGTGTTACCACTGTGACCTATGCCCCTGCATTGGGTGCACATGTTGTGACATGGCATATGACATGTCCCATGCACGTGGATGTCTGTCTGCAACATTGTCACTCCATGACATGACCTATGCACGACATAGCAGACATCCGCAATGTCTGCATAGCCGTAGGGAATGTGACACCTCAGACTAGTACGGTTGTATGTCACATGTGCCACCACAGGGCCGTGTGCACGAGGTCCATCACACACAATTGTCGATGACCCAGACAAACAAGGCCATGGGTGATACCTACAGGCATGTTGCCACACAGTACATCCGCACTGGGTAGTCACCGTTGCACCCTGTCCACACATAGTGGGCTCATCACTGTAGTGGACCCCCTGGACATCCGATGTGGTACACCAGTGAAATGGAATGACTGTCCCCAGCCAATAGAGGTGCCACCAATATCCACCATATATGTGCTGCTGAGCAGCTGAACTGGTTTTCAGACATGGCAATGTAATGCGTCCAGGTCACGCATCGCACAGAAACATACCGGTGCCCTGCTACCATGCAGTGGCACAGTGCCCGTACTCCACACTGCACAGCTATGTACACAGCTCACACCAAACACACATGCACAGACACCCTTGTTACAGATGCATTGTATTTGTAGACTGTACACATAACACTGCACTGTGACATCCGTTGTGATGTGGTGCATGTGGTGGGACACCATTGACACATGTCCACATGATACCGCACATGTTTGCGGTGTACATGACATAGTGACGGCAGCCATGTGTACAGTTAACTTGCCCGTGGCCACACGGTGTATCACGGTGATGCATGCAAACTACCATGAATGTGTGTACTGCATGCCTACTAACAGACACCTGCCTGTTGTAGTGTGCACTCCAGGGCAGTATGCATACTGGCACTAGTAATGTCTGGGCTGCATTAACTGGGCTGTGGTGTGGGAATGCTGCATGCCACATGCAATATCACATGCATGATGTGTCTGCATGTGTGTGTGTCCACGTGTGTGTGTCAGCGTGTGTGTCTGCATGTGTGTGTGTGTGGCTGTGTGTGTGTCAGCATGTCTGTAATGTAACTTACGGTATGTCTCTGTATTGACAGGTGCTGTAGGTGCATTCCCCTCCTGCGGTCCATCTGATGCTAGTGTCCCCACAGATACTAGTGGTGATGACCATGTGCATGAGGCACAGGCAGGGTCGTCACAGGCAGACACTGTGCCATTGGAGAACATCACACATACGTCCCTTTCATCCCCGCACACGGTTCAGATGCCGACACATACCGCAACACCATTGCCCATAGATGACGGACAGTCAGCGTCTGTTGGCACCGAGCAGGAATGTGTGGTGGCTGCAGAAGGTGCGGGTACACACGATACTGCCAGTGTCATGACTGGTGGAGTGCCCCCCAGGCATGTGGCAGGTGCTGCTCGTAGGAGGAGCACTGCTAGACATACACCTGCCGTACAGGGTGCAGCAGCTGGTATAACCAGACGCATGTTCCAGACTGTAATGGCGGCGCAGGCATGTGCCGAACAGCAGAACCAGGAAGGGCAGAGGCTGCAGAGGTCCGCAATCCATTCCTTAAATGAGAACATCCAGTCATTGGCGAATGCCCAACAGCATCTTGCCGATGTTCTGGATAGGAGATTGGGTGAGATGGCTGGGATCCTCGACCGAGGCATGGCCATCCGTGAGCGTGAGCTGTCCGTGCAGGAACACCTGGTAGGGGTGAGGCATAGGGCACGTGGCCATGGGCTAGTAACACCACCAAGTACAGGTCAACGTGTGCGTGCCACCACCCATGCCCACCCACACAGTGCTGGTAGCAGCAGCAGTGCAGCTGCTACTACACCGACCACACCAGGACACAGCAGGCCACGTGGACGTGGCCCTGGACGGCCCCGGCGTGGACACGTTTCCAGCGGACATGTGTCATCGGAGAGTGGCCACTCTATACCTCCACCCGGTAGTGCCCGTGCGACCCCAGGCAGGCATGGGTCACGTCGCCGCAGGCCAACACAGTGAGCCGTACCACCTGCACTGTACAGTCTGGGGCTGCCAAGTATACCCCGTGTAGGCATCACAGATGACTGAACTGTGTACACACATACCCACACACAGCAAACACAACTGTAGGGCTCCACCACATCCACATGCATTCTGCACAGTCATGCCCAGTAAATGCACAGGCCCTTACGCACACACATGATGTCATCCATTGGTACAGCCTATGCCTGTGGCACACATATCACCCTGTGCATATGATGAAGTCTCTGCCACATAATCATGAGCTACACCATTGGTGCACGGTTATGCAAACATATTCTGATGCACAGGGTGGACAACATAGTGAGAGGTGTATGTGATACCTGTGTCTGCATAGTATGTGATGTGTATGTTGTGGTGGCTGTGTATGGCAGGTGACAGGTGCGTATGTGATGTGGTTTGTGCACTGACATCATACAGCAGATATACCATGTAGTGCAGGTGCAGCATTCATTGTTCTGTGTACACAGTATGCGTGTTGGTTACATGTGTAGCACCATATTGGTTCAGTTAACCCGTATGCCACTTATGTTGTACTTGCATGTGCCCACTGGGAGCACTGTTATCAGTTCCCCACGTGTAGTCGTGGGGTACCCACAGGCACATCTGGAAATAGCAGCATAGCACAGGTACCCGCAACCGGCATGGACCCCTACATAGGTACATAGGCGCACATGTACATACCAGGCTATGTGCCCTACAGCATGTGTAAACCTAGCAAGACTGTGTGTGGCTGCTAACACCCCTTAGGATGAGGGTACCACATCCATCAGTCTCCTGTCCCCTGTCCAGCACTGACACAGAGATGATGCCTGGTGCATACTCATGATCACACATCCACACGCCATGATTACTCCTGCACAAAGGCAGTCAGGGCCTCTGCTTCACATGGGCTGGCAATCCTCTCCGTGTTGTAGGGGGTCTCTGGGCGTTGACCCTGTTCCCCCAGCACGTCCTAGTCATCTTTGTGGTGAGGTGTGTATGTTGCTTCTGTGGCCGTGTTTGCCCGGAGCCTAGGAGGTGGAACTTGTCCATGTCACCCAGGTTGGACATGGCTGTGTATGTCAGGCACAGATCACCACAGAGCAGACGTGCTGGGAAGGTATACAGCCGGAGTCCCCTTGGTCGGGCAGTGTGAGACACATGTCCCAGCACCTTTATCCCCGCTTCGTGGAATGTTTGTGGTCCTTCCGAGTGCTGCAGGTGTCAGGTTAGGTACAGCCCACATGTGCCATTGTACGCAATCATTGCTGTGGTGTGTGATGTGTACAGGGGTACAATGAACACCCGTGATGTGGATGTGATTCCTTCCAGACCAGGTGGCCACAGTGGAATGTCTTCCCACCCACATTGGCATTGTGTGTGTTGACAGAGGTTACTGACAGGTGTGGTACCCATTTCCATGAACACGTCCACCATGTTGAATGGATCACCACCTACATGTTACGTTGGGGCAAACATGTCCTTCACACTGGGTAGGTCTGCACCTTCTCTGGCATGTAGCAACAGGCCATGGCTCTCGCACCAGTTATCCATGTGTATGACGCCCTAGGTGGATGTCCGTGTCAGATGGGGTGTTGGGTATGGTGGCCGGTGTGCAGTCATCTGCATACCTTGTCTGCCACAATCCCCCTATGTTGGCATGCACATTGTAAGGTCGAATGCTGAATGGCAGGGGGCCCAGGACGGAGCCCTGTGGGCCTCCACTCGAGACCAGCTTTTAGTCTAACACGGCACCAGGAACACACACCCTGTGTGGTGTGACCTCCAACCATTCTGAGAACCATCGTGTGACTTATGTCCCCACATGTACGCTGGTGAGCCTTTCCATGAGACCCACGTGGAGTGCGTTCTGAACGCTCCCACCAGGGCATGGTAGTGTGTGCAAACCGACCTATCCCCATCAATGGCCTTGGTGACTGCTCCAGACAGGACGAGCAGGTTTGGGAGGCAGCATCTGCCCTTGACTAAGTTGTTGTGGGTATGTTCCGCATTGGCTGTACACCACTGTTTGTATTCATGGGCACCTGTATGGCCCTCCCGCAGCTTTGCAGACAAGGCTTGTCAAGCTGATAGGGCGGTAATGTCTGCAGTCCATAACAGCACTACCCTGGCATAGTGGGACCACAGATGCCATATGCCATCCAGCGGGAACCTAGCCTGTAGTAAGGCTAACATGAGACAGTGGCCTTATGTGTGGGGTGAGGGCCTCAATGAGGTTGGGTAGCACACAGCCAGGGACACCATCGGGGCCCATTGGTGCTGTGTTAACCATCTAACAGATATCAGATTACTCCAGGGCATATGAGATGTTTCGAGGCTAGACTCTGGTGGATGGATATGTCCCTCTTGGGGTGGGGTGGATGTATGCATGGGACATGTCCGCTGGTTTGTTGACAATGTCTGTGGGTGCAGTGACCGTTGTACCATTCTGGATCATTTCTGGCTATGTCTGTGCCCCACCCATGTCCCTACCACAGTTGAGGAAGGCCCTATGGTTGTCTCATGTGCCCTCTGCAGTACCACTACCACAAGCGGCCTTGGATGATTGTATGTGTCGGCGTATCTTGACGCTGGTATGAATGGGTGATGGCTTCCCTGGTACTGATAATGCTCCGTCATGTATTAGCTCCAACTGCTGATGTATGGTTTGTCAGTGGCTGTGGTCCACCAGACCATGTGCCTACCTTTGGTGGACAAGGTCCTGATGTTATCATGATCACTTGGTGCAGACATCCCTGTGTGTGCTCAGAGAAGGCATTCGTAAGGGAGTTGGCAGTGCGGCCTGTGTTCACCACTGGCATGGTGGACTTGTAGGGTACCACACCGGTCGTATGATGTCTGTGGTTTGCTGTGAAGAGGTCCTCACTTAGGTCTCCCATGCCAGTGTTGGGTGCAGGATGTGGATTACCAGTGGATACACTATATGGTCTGACATCACCATTGAGGGATGTACATCCTGTGTGGAGCATTTCCTCCCCATGTATGATGGGCAGAACTGGTATACGTCCCCCCCTAGTGGGTATGGTTCATGGCTGTTTCACAGCGGTCACATGTATGAACACCCGGGACCTGTGGCGTAGGGTGTTGTGTCATGGGTAATGTTCCCAGTCTATGTATGGGTGCTTGACGTCACCCAATACGGTGCTGTTGTGAGAGCATGCACACTCACCAGTGTCCTCAGGACGGCTGTGCAGGTATCCTGGATTTGGGAGGGTGGTCTGTAGCATGCAACAAACTGTAGGGCGGTCCTACCCATGGTTAATTGCACCTGGATATTCCCCGCTGCAACGGCCACATCTGTGGCATGGCCGGGTTGCTGTTGTGGCTGGGCACACACGACGGTCCACATTCTGCCACCCATGCTGTTGCACCATGTGTATGCATGTGTGCTCTGTGCCGAGTCTAAGTGTCTGAGCATGCCCAGTAAGCAGTTGTGTAGATGGACACACAGTACAGTGCACACCACGCCCGACTGCAGTAATACCCCGGGTGCATGCCTGTATCCCCTTCGCAACGGCCACGTCTGTGCCATGGCTGGGTTGCTGTTCTGTGGCTGGACACACACGACGGTCCACATTCCGCCACCCATGCTGTTGCTCCATGTGTATGCATGTCTGCTCTGTGCTGAGTCTAAGTGTCTGAGCATGCCCAGTAAGCAGCTGTGTAGATAGACACACAGGACAGTGCACACCATGCCCGACTGCGTTGATACCCCGTGAGCATGTCTGTCTCCTCTTTGCAACCGCTAGGTGTGGGTGGCATGGCCAGTACACCCACCGGGGGGTACACACGACAGTCGTCACCGATGTCTGCAACTGGGCGTGTAGCCATGGCCAATGGCATCCTGTATAGCCATGGTGACCATCCAGGTGACACATATGTGGCTGTCATGCCACATTGGCTGCCTACATCCTGCACGACGGATGCCCTCCCATAGGGTAAAGTGTCATGTGGTGCATCCCGTATTCCTGTCGTGATGTACTGATCACTAGTTATTTGGTATTCCGACTGCAGCACTAACGCAGTTACTGCACGGCCACCTTGGGATGGTAACAGGCCGCGTGACTGCGCACTCTGTCTTCATTCCCTATCGGGCGATTGCCTCTGCAGATGATACCACCCACCTAGGGTATGCCTCCTGACAGTGCTGTGCTCAGTAATCCCGCTAGCACGCTCTGTAAATGCTTCATGCTGTAGTGAGTTCATGTAGGTAGGCGAGGTTCGACTCTCGCCCTTGTGTGTGTGTGTGTGTGTGTGTTTCCAGCTGCCTCTGCAGATGAACTAGCTTTTAGACGCCCGCAACACATACAGCGGCTATTGACGGCTATTGTCTTACGAGTGATGTCACCCGCCTAGAAGTATGCCTCTGACACGGCTGTGCGCAGAAAACTCGGTAGCGCTCTGTAAATGCTTCATACTGTAGTGAAATCATGTAGATAGGCATAGGTTCAACTCCGCCCTTCCGTGTGTGTGTGTGTGTGTGTGTGTGTTTCCAGCCGCCTCTGCAGATGAACTAGCTTTTAGATGCTTTGCAACACATACCGGCTATTGCCAGCTATTGTCTTGCAAGTGATGTCACCCGCCTAGAAGTATGCCTCTGACAGCTGTGCTCAGTAAACTCGTAGCTGCTCTGTAAATGCTTCATACTGTAGTGAGATCATGTAGATAGGTGTAGGTTCGACTCGCCCTTCCGTGTGTGTGTGTGTGTGTGTGTTTCCAACTGCCTCTGCAGATGAACTAGCTTTAGACGCCGCAACACATACCTCGGCTATTGCTGGCTATTGTCTTACGAGTGCTGTCACCCGCCTAGCAGTATGCTTCTGCCACCGCTGTGCTCAGTAAACTCGGTAGCCGTTCTGTAAATGCTTCATACTGTAGTGAGATCATGTAGATAAGCGTAGGTTCGACTCCCGGCCCTTGCATGTGTGTGTGTGTGTGTGTGTGTTTCCAACTGCCTCTGCAGATGAACTAGCTTTTAGACGCTTCGCAACACATACCTCGCTATTGCCGCTATTGTCTTACAAGTGATGTCACCCGCCTAGAAGTATGCCTCTGACAGCGCTGTGCTCAGTAAACTCGTTAGCGTGTTCTGTAAATGCTTCATACTGTAGTGAGATCATGTAGATAGGCGTAGGTTCGACTCCCGGCCCTTGCGTGTGTGTGTGTGTGTGTGTGTGTGTGTGTGTGTGTGTTTCCAACTGCCTCTGCAGATGAACTAGCTTTTAGACGCTTCGCAACACATACCTCGGCTATTGCCGGCTATTGTCTTACAAGTGATGTCACCCACCTAGAAGTATGCCTCTGACAGCGCTGTGCTCAGTAAACTCGGTAGCGCGTTCTGTAAATGCTTCATACTGTAGTCAGATCATGTAGATAGGCGTAGGTTCGACTCCCGGCCCTTGCGTGTGTGTGTGTGTGTGTGTGTGTGTGTGTGTGTGTGTGTTTCCAACTGCCTCTGCAGATGAACTAGCTTTTAGACGCTTCGCAACACATACCTCGGCTATTGCCGGCTATTGTCTTACAAGTGATGTCACCCGCCTAGAAGTATGCCTCTGACAGCGCTGTGCTCAGTAAACTCGGTAGCTGCTCTGTAAATGCTTCATACTGTAGTGAGATCATGTAGATAGGCGTAGGTTCGACTCCCGGCCCTTGCGTGTGTGTGTGTGTGTGTGTGTGTGTGTGTGTGTTTCCAACTGCCTCTGCAGATGAACTAGCTTTTAGACGCTTCGCAACACATACCTCGGCTATTGCCGGCTATTGTCTTACACGTGATGTCACCCGCCTAGAAGTATGCCTCTGACAGCGCTGTGCTCAGTAAACTCGGTAGCGCGTTCTGTAAATGCTTCATACTGTAGTGAGATCATGTAGATAGGCGTAGGTTCGACTCCCGGCCCTTGCGTGTGTGTGTGTGTGTGTGTTTCCAACTGCCTCTGCAGATGAACTAGCTTTTAGACGCTTCGCAACACATACCTCGGCTATTGCCGGCTATTGTCTTACAAGTGATGTCACCCGCCTAGAAGTATGCCTCTGACAGCGCTGTGCTCAGTAAACTCGGTAGCGCGTTCTGTAAATGCTTCATACTGTAGTGAGATCATGTAGATAGGCGTAGGTTCGACTCCCGGCCCTTCCGTGTGTGTGTGTGTTTTCTGCTGCCCCTGCGGATGAACGGGCCTTTAGACGCTTCGCAACACATACCGCCATCAGCAGCCATTCCTTTATGGATGTTGCCACCCACCTGTACATGTGCCTCTGCTGGTGGTGTGCTCGGTGGTCCACATAGCACATTCCATACCTGTGTTGTACGTTTGTGCGTTTGGGTATGTGGGTGTGTGGTCAAACAACATGCCTGCCACATGTGTGTGTGTGTCCATGCTCCCAGCTGCATGGGTTCATATGGTATTGCCTTGTGGTTTACGGATAACACACCTATCCTGCCACCATCCCTGTGTTTCTGGATGGCGGTATGCAGTTCGTGTACCGCTTGTGTGTCTGTTGTGGTCGGCGACCACCGTAGCGTGATCTCCACGTACACCATGCTATGGTGTGCTGGGGTGATGCTGTGTACATGACACACCCGGGCCAGCCACATGTGTCCGTCTGTATCTCTGTCATTGTATATCTACGTACCTATGTTGTGGCCGTACTGCTGCTCTAGCATGGACGGCTGTCTTTCCCATGTATCACATATTTGCACGGGAGACACATATGACTGTGGTCCATTGCGTATCCACACATTGTCCATGCACTGTCCGTATTCCAGAACACCGTATTGACATCTGCTGGATATCGTAACACACAGCTATCCTTGCTGTCCTGGCAGTGTACCCGTACACGCCATACACCTTGTGTGTACTTGGCTAGTTATGGTGTGTGTATGTCTACCTGTGCTGTATGCATGGTTGTGTGTGTGTCCCGCTACAGCCATCTGTGCATGTGTTGCCACCATGGCTAATCCTTGTGGACCGCAGTTTAATGTGCATGTCTGCACATACCTGCAGACTGTACTACCCCTCCTACGGCTGCGGACTTAGATCGACTGCTGCCCTAGGCTGTAGGGCTCCTTGGTGCCCAACACCACAGCACATGGTGCCCCCATCATGGTATACCTACATGACACACCTACTAGACAGGTGGCCCTAGTAGTGCGGCGCCCTGGCCAGCTGCAGGAATGCTGTACGCCTACGGCCGGATGTGGGCAGATCACAAGGCATACATCTACATTCGGTGTTTTACGATGTCCAGGTTGTAATACCAGAGGGGGGACCTCATCAGCTATGCTATAGTATGCGGATCTATTTGGTTTAGTAGGTGGAGGGTTGCCCACACGCCAGGGCTGACCGATGGAACACTGATGAGGCCTCTTTTGAGAGGCAGGTGGAGCAAGCCCCCGTAACATGGATGCAGTTTAGGTACAGATGTAGGGTTAGCACACATTCGTCCACTCATTCAGTTCTGTACCGCTGTATTACAGTGATATGCTGTGCATATCTGCCATATACATTGTTAGATCATTCAATGATGAGTATTCAGCATAGTACAATATCATATGATACATGTGTTAATAGGATGCCTTCTGAGGTGTTAACATATGTGTGTGTGGTAAACATTGCATCTGTGCTTTCTATGCTGTGGTTACATGTTCATTGTTTGCACAGAAGGTAACACATGGAAGTGTAAGGGGGGATATAAAGTCTGGACGCTTTATGTTATGTGTACGCCTCACGGAGCGCACGGGTGGTAGCGCCGACATGTCTATGGAGTAACCTTTGGATACCACATGTGACCTGTCGTGATGAAACGCCACGCTGACTGTATCATCTACCTATGTGTGTTGTGCTTTGTGTGCCATAAGGTGCCAGCGAGTCTTTGATGTGGATTATGTGTATTCCATGGTCAATTGACATTAACAGTATTACTTCACAGAAGGATGTCCTTCATTGGTGGGGACGCCATAGTTTCACCATCGTGATGGCTTTCCTAGCTGACGCTGATATTGTGCCATTGGTATGTGTTCCACAGGTCACCCATGTCTCCCGCAGTACGGAGTGTGTGAACCCCATTCCGTGCTGGCATATTGACAGCTGTGTACGCCGGTATTGGCACAGCGGTCTGGCTTTGTATGTGGAGTGTCTACTGGTTTCCATCTGTATTACCTGTGTTATGCCTCACTGCAGCTGTGTGGTTACACCAAGTTCGCAGTTATGGGTGCCATCTCGTCCCACGCTTGTCCATCCTCAAAGTGTCTACTGGACACTGGTATGGAGCAGTACACATTTCACACCTGCATTTCGCATTAGACGGTGGATGCTTTGCACTATCAGTGGGGAGTAAGGCACGTGCTACTCCCACATCCCTCCCATGGTGCGGGACAACGTATTATCTGCCAAACAACACCGAGCCCCGTTACTGCATACCCAGGATCCCATGGATGCAGCCCTCGACGGTACCCATTACACATCCTGCATGTGTGCGGGAATGGGATGTGGACGCACATCTATGGGCTCTACAATATGGGAATATCTGTACATATCACCAACCAACCAAAAACTGGAACTGGAAGTGAAGCAAAAGAACCTCTTCCAAAATTGGTTTTAAACGTTTTAATCCACAGTAAAACACAGTAAGCCACGCAAACAAATACACAATGAACGCCTTCTCACTCAGCGTTTTCGTCACTACTGGACTTCATCAGATGCTTTCTGACCAAGACAGCACAGTAATAACCATTTAGGAAATAACTCAAATAAGTCAGGGCCCAAGAAGCCATAGGGTTATATATGTCCTGGGATGTATTTTAGAGCATTTTCGCAGCCTTTTAATCCAGTGGTGACCTGGAGTCATCAGATGGGATGGGCCAGTCTTCTCTTCTTAATCAGTGCACTGCACTGCTGCAGAGAAGAAATGAGAAAATTTATCTTGACTTGACCAGTTCTTCCCCCAGCCCCACCTCCTCCAGGTCACCACTGGATTAAAAGGCTGCAAAAATGCTCTAAAATACATCCCAGGACATATATAACCCTATGGCTTCTTGGGCCCTGACTTATTTGAGTTATTTCCTAAATGGTTATTACTGTGCTGTCTTGGTCAGAAAGCATCTGATGAAGTCCAGTAGTGACAAAAACGCTGAGTGAGAAGGCGTTCATTGTGTATTTGTTTGCGTGGCTTACTGTGTTTTACTGTGGATTAAAACGTTTAAAACCAATTTTGGAAGAGGTTCTTTTGCTTCACTTCCAGTTCCAAAGGGGGGTTGGGGGGTTTT